>NW_020800442.1:0-45274 GCF_003590095.1 Trichoplusia ni | reverse complement strand
TTACTGCTAATTACAAGTCTATCAAAGAACAGACTTAAATAGATCTATAAGCAACGAAACTTTTACAGCCTTTTTAGTGAGTATTGATTTACGAATTACTCATCATACCATGTCAGAAACATTCCCATCATCATAAATTAATTACTACTTCATTTCGAACCACCTGACATCTTCAAATTACACCTGATTCGACCATGTAAATGACAGGGAGACGTATTCATAAAGCCCCAGATTCTCATGAATTTGTCTGTAAACATGCATGGATTAGTGTTTATCTCGAATTTTCTAAAATGTTTTTATCATAAAATTCGTTGAATTCTGTCTTGGCAAATACCTAGAGTTTTACACATTCTATTCAACCAATTAAGGATTACACGCAGAAAATATGTTCAAAAAAGATAAATGTAACGTGAAAACTTCTAACGAATAATATCTAAAAGGTAATCTGAGAACGATGTCGATAAAATGTACAAAATGCTTGAAAATATACCTGAATTTAGTTTATCGGCAATATTCAAGACTCGAAAAAGGGTATTGTTAAACAACGGTACTACAAGGAAAATTCTGATCTTCTATTCTAATTAAATGTTTTGTTTCACATGAATTGGGAATTAATAATCCAATCATATTTGACATAATAATACGTACCTACATGTGTGTACAATAGTGTTCCAAAATTTTTCATCTCTTGGCGTTATCTCTAAGGAAGACTGTGCGCCTACCACTACCATACATTCATACCAGACCGCAATCAAATATGGCCTTGACACGTCATTTCATGCTAAAGGTAAAAAATCTAACCGAGGATTAAAATACTCCTCATAATAAAATCAACTCATTTTGATAAGAGTCTCTAGTGGATGGATGATCTATCCTATTTAGTGGACAGTAAACAAGAAACACTAAGTCCTAACCGTAAGCCGCTTTACCTAGTTTATAGTCAAAGCAACAGCGCAGTTGAGGGTGACCTGCAATGTAAAGCAGACTTTATTTTGGCCCTTTTTGAGGTGAATTTTAGAAAAGGATTGAAGAAGAGTGGGATTTTAAACTGCTACAAACACATCAGTGACTTAATTAAATTGTGTTGTTTTATCTAATTTGACTCTGGCAAACTAAAATAAAGTCGTCCATATTGGTCACAATTCTTATTACATTTTCTTTTCAAATACGAGTGAAGAATGTGAAATATCCACATAGAGAATACACTACCGACAAAATAATAAACACAAGCGCAAAGTAAAATAGAATAGATATTAAGTACCGGACTATTTAACAACAATAACTAACCCTCTATAAACAATTAATTGGTAAAAGGATACTCAAATTACATAACAAACGTAGTCGAGGATCCAATGATAGGTGCGATACGAATCTCGACTTACACTCACCTGTCGTTCACTGGGGACACAATTTCCGGTACTTATTGTTGAGCATGTAAGGCCAGAGCAGTTACTATTGAACACATTGACTATTCCGACAGATGGATAGTTTAGATCAATGGAAACACTTGGTACTGTAATCTAGGAAGCAGCTGCTACTGTGTTTTGTTACTCCAAATGGTTTTGTATTATTTTGGATGCAAATGTTCTGTTCTGTACGCTTTGGACATTTCGTGAAAATAACAGATGATACCTAAGACTGTTGAAGAAATAGGAATAGCCTTTGTTATTACTATTGTCTACATCATTATTTTTGGTTAAATTGTCAAAAAGGGCCATTTACGTGAACGCGTATATAAAACTTTAATATTAATGTGTGTGATGACTCCACATCGAGTAACCCTCGCACTCTAATTAAATCGAAAGCTGAATGGTAAATTATCCTCACAACATAGGAGTCTGTCTATCAATGACCTAACAATGTGCCTTAACATTACAAGCTAACATTATGAAGACATACCATAGATATGATACGGACGATAAAACAGTAGTAGTTAATGAAACGGGTCAATATTTACTCATTATCGAAGAACAAACTCAAGTGAGTGCGATACAATACGTCACTGAGAACACGAGCACATTGTCAGCTTATCAACTCTTAATTAAATTGTTTATATTCCAAGGAATTATTTTTATCTTTTTGTAAGATTTAATGAGAAATTCTTTGTGTGCAGTTTCTATTGTATACAGAAAGGTTTATGCAACAAAGGAAGTTTTTCGACGAACGTCCTGCCAGGTTTTACACCTTTGCCGTTCTGATGTGTCACACAGATATGATTTATCTAGCTCGTTTCTTTACCAGACTAAGCCACGTTTCTGCACCTTGTAATGTACAAAGCCACGGGCCAGTGGGGTGCTTGCAAAGCTTAAAAAGGACATATCAGATTTAACGTTGGTAATCTTCAGTTCTAATTAAATAGATTAAAGATCTCGTAAACACTACACGCATGCTTTGAAAGCTTGAATAAATCTGTTAAATAGTTAGAAACTTGTAACACAAATCCACTTATATCCTGGAGGGCATGTCAAACATGGGGCAGCTTATACGGAACACTTCCTCATTTTGTCACTTGCCCATTTCTAAACTCGTAGGTCTCTAAGTGCATCGATCACCATGTGTACAAATCGTATAGGGTCATCACTTTTCAACAACGGACAAAAGTTTTCCTAATCTTCATAAAAACAATCCAGATTCTCGTCCTTTTGCGTTTGACGAACATTATAACCTTATTTGTATAATAAGCTTTACAACTCAGACCAAGTGTCCATGAATCATAGATTCAATTTTTGCTTCGAAATTTCAAGGTTGAAGAAAAGTTTTCGCAGCTATTCAACTGGTACATACAGAAGTACCATGTCAAGTGATAGCAACCCTAAGTGTTGTGGGGTAATACGAACTGGGCAAGTACCCGGAACTATACGTTGTGTGGTCCCTGGAGGGGGGCGCGGAAATCGATGACATGCGATCCAATTTCAAAACAAACATGCTTTTGGACACTACTTACCATTATTGATTCACTGCAGGAAGATTTCGAATTTTGATCATAATATTATCTTACTTCAGTCGGACAGCTAGATACAAATCAATATATAGTTAAGTATCTACTAATTAACAGTTGAAATTAATCCAAACACTAGTTTGATTAGCAATAAAGTTTGTACCTAACGTTATTAGACTGAATGCACGTGACCAAATTTTGAACATGCGTTTCACAAATTAGGATAACAAGATTGTCCAACAAACTAACATCTAATAAAAGCATTTCTAAACTAATAATTGGTAAGCTTACGAAACAATACTGGTTCATATTAAACTGGCTGGTTATTAGGGAAACGTGCGCACCAATTGATTAGGGAAAATTCGTTGATTTATCAAATTGGTTGAACCATCAACAGCGCGTATTTAGTGGCGAGCACGTGCTGCGCGCAACTCATACACTACTACTGAACCTGCCATAACGTATACGAACATTTCTCTCTCCTCGTATACTTCGCGCAAGAAACCCTTCATTTAATCTACTAATGCTTCGAGATTTTCTAAAAAAATAATAAGAATATTATAACTAAGCATTGACAAAACCAAACCAACTGGGTTGCTTCCAAATAACGGAGCTAAAATTATTCGAATAAGTGCGATATTGCACCCAATTCACATCTTATTAATACCATAGGTGTGAATTAAGTATCTATTTTTAGATTTTCACACTTTATCACGTTGCTTACTCATCAAATAAATAATCATTTTTATGGAATTTCCTTACATTTACGAACCATTACAATCTTCCATAAAGATGTAAATTTTTCGACCTAGAAACTCGAAGATAAGAAGACATATTTTTTTCGTGCGTTTTTTGATGAATTCTCGTTAACGGCCGTTATGAAATAAAACAGCGGGGTTTGTAAATGTGCTAAATGAGCCTTTTCAAACGATATCCCGTTCAAAGGGCGCATTTGCGGCGTTTTCCGCCTTCTTTATAAACAAAAATAATTTAGATTCAGAAGATGTTTTCGCATCTGCACGTACACATTTTGAACCAAATCGGAACCCTTGACTTTTCTTGGAAGTTGGACTTGATCCAGACGTAGCCACGCAAACAAATAGTCAAGAGATTTTGAACAAATTGATTCAAATTCGTCGTGATCTATAATACTCTTAGCCCGGCTCTGCGTGCAATAGTTACACAGCAATGACACTGGACTGTATTTTTATTTCAATATTTGTACTAACAAACATGTTTGTGCTCCTGGTATTTGAACGAATTGAATTTTATGTAAAAGCTTTTTGCAAGCCGCTTGTATCACAAATACGTTTTACATGTCCCACTGTACGGGACCTAACCGTCAAGTAAAAAGAGCATATTAAGAGGCAACAATACATAGGGCTATCGAGTACCGTTAGTACCGGTAGCATTCTACGTGTTGTACTTCTGATTATATCACTATTCACCGTCCATTGTTTATCTTGTGAAGGGCGTAGATGCCGGGGCCTGATAAAAATAACCTTCATAATAGGAAGAAAGGCGGCGGTACTCGGTGGGCTACCTTTCACTGGCCCAATTGTCTTAACAAGCTGGTCGTAGGACAAGCTTTGGCATCCACTATGATTTACAGAGCCCTGAGAAACTGTTGGACTGGTATGCACGATTGTAAAGCCTCGTTTGTTTTATGGACGGAAAAGAAACTTGGACTTGAGATATTTGGTCTCATTCCCAGGTTTATATTAGATGATGTTTTTTTGTCTGCAGCTCTCATATGAATGTCCAAAATAATGATAAAAATTAGTGTATTGGCATCTTGGAAGTTAGAGGTATAAGATATTCGCCACTGATAGGTAGGTCGGTCCGAAGATAATACATAGAACTCGAAGTCATTTTAAGGCAGTATTTTACAATGTTCTGAAGCGAAATCACAGTATAATGAAGTGATATTTCCATTCACAGACACTTCGCGCTACACTTCCACGTTTATATCTTACCTTTTATGGATTCCTTCAGTTACTTTATGTCCTCTGTTGCCTATTTTGAATAATAAGTCTGTAGAGTTTACGTAATCGCTGCTTGGATGTAAAATTATCAAGCAAATGTTTTTGGAACAGGCGCGCAGTCGTTTGGCAGACATTGTAATGGTAATGATCTCGAAAGAAGATAAACGTTGTAAGAAGAATTCTAATGAATTACTCACTTTACAAAAGTGGACAGGTATAATTATGAGGTATAATATCTGTCATAATCTATTTCGAATTGATTTGAGTTGGGTCGAACACACGAGGATGGTTACAATTCCGGGGAGTAAGCCTTGACCTTTAAATAAGACGTAAGAAGTCACCGTCAGCTGTTTTTATTTATTTAACGCAGTCACCCGCAACATTGCAAACACAAAATACATATTTTGAGACACGAACAACCAAAGTAGGAAGTAATAACTGTCTTACAAATAGCAGTTTCGTACAGAGATTTAGCTAACCGCCAACATAGAAAGCTAAGCTTAGCAACTTCACGAATTGTGCAGGTTTAATACCAGAACGAAGTTGCTGGTTCATTTCTGAACACCAATATTGTTTCTAGGATTATATTTAGAAAATTTAGTACTAATTAATGGTAAATACAACGAAAACACTGGTTAATATCCCATCCCTTAGGAGATTTTCTCCATGACCATACATTTTGTAACCTACGAATATTTTCTCTTCAATTTATTTTCGTAAGTTTTATTTAACTGAAAGGGACTTACTTCCCTAGACCTTTCCAGGACATTGTCATCTGTATGATAAATAAATATAATAGGGTTACAAACAAGGGTTGAATGTAACGTTCAGCAAGAATAGTTTGTCATACAAAGGTTTTCAACTAAATTTAGTCCTCCTATTTCTGGATATGTGTACCACGGGCAGTTTGAAAGATTCTATTTTGGGTAATCATTTTTTAAGTTTTTTTTGTTGTAATATGACAAATAGATATTTTTTTACTTAGTTGTTATAGGGGAATTCTGTGTGCTGACGAAACTTGGGAAAAGGATATCGTAAAAGAAAGATGTTAAGTAGTGTTAAAGAATAGATACATTATATATTTTGTAGTGGCTTCTTTCTTTGTCTCTGTCAGGTCAACACAGATCTTAAAAACAATTCTGTAAATTAAGAGTTGTTTGAGTTGTAAGTTAAGAGAACCGTAATTGAAAATAATAGTATACTGAATTGTCACAGATTTAATTAAATTTAACGTGAGAAATATTTGCTCCCAAACATAACTTTTACACAAAAATTGTTCACAAAAAGTAAACAGACAAAAAGCTATCTATATAAATGGTTATTAAGAGGAGCGAGGCGCGCGTGAGGTCAAGCACCTATTTAATCCACGCAACGACGAGACCACCATGAAATAGGAACTAGTTGGTGAATAGTTTGATAACTATCGGCTTTGCACTAACCATTGTTTTATGCACCGCACGTGCTCGAGGGATCGCACGTGCTTTTATAATGCACAGATTGGGATAAATTGTGGGGGTGCGCTCCAGGATGCGTTGATTTGAGGGTAAATCGTGTCCGATACGAGATTTATAGACAAACTACATTTTTGCTAACACAAGTTGTGTTAATATTGCCATTATGCTAATTTATGAATACTGGGACCTCCAAGAGATTTTTATTATTATGCGATCATGAGGCTTTTTTGTATGGCCACCAAGATTGGTAAGATCTGAAAAAACTAGCTGGACTGGATAACCAAGGCGGACTACCCAGTGATTGTTGATGGACAAATTGGGAGATGCAGCTCGGCGGGTAACGGTCTTCTGCTGATTATAGCCAATTAGCCAGTGGTAGGAAGGACAAATAATTAATTTTAATTTCTATAATTACCACCCTAGATAACTCTTCGCTTTAGTAACGGTCGCGAGAGCCAAACAAAATGGTCTTTTCTTTGCAAAAAAAAGTATGAACATTTAAAAACGTTGATCTTATGCAAATCGTGTCACTAATACGATTTATGACTGTTTTAAATCATCATGTAAATACAATTTCACTTCACAATTCATGTACCCAAAACTAATTAAGTATGATTTAATTATTCGTTCCAATGACATTTTAATACGACTCCAAAAGTCAAGTCGACCATAGCCGAAAAGGTACTGCCAACAAACCTGCTTGACAAGTTTAGTTATGAATAGTTGCAGGATATTTTAAGACATGACGCTAAATACCTTGTCAATAAAAATAAAGAATAAATTAGATCACTATGCCGCGAAAGGATTGCATCGTTTGTGAACAAAGACGACCTTGAGACTGTTTGGAGATGAGCGATGATGTTATAGTTGTAAATAAGTTTCAATTGAAATATAAAAACAGTTATTTAGTATTCGCATATATTACAAGTGGCTGCTAACTAAAACAACTTTGTTTTATTTTTATATCTACCAATTTTTGTTGCTGACTCAGTAGAGAAAATTCGGGAATTAAATATTAAATAAAAATAAGTAAATAAGTAATAATATTTATTTCAAATTAATATTATTACTTACTTCTTAAATAAATCAAATTATTGAAATAAATATTATTACAAAAATTAAACTACCAAGTAGAAAAGTAAACGAATCATCTATGAGAATTTTCTCCATGAATCAAAAACCATAAGCCTCAAGCAAAAACCATATAAATGTATGATACAAAAACACATCAAGTTGTTTTCTATTGGTATACTTTTTGCTCTACACTGTACCTAATCCGAGCAGTAAAACAACATTTTATTGATACAAAAATCCAGCGGATGTAGCTTTGCTGTCAAGATTCTAGACGTATGTTCTTGTGCGGCGGCAGTTGAATCACATTAATAAAATGTGAAATCCCGTCGGTTCCATGGCGTCCGCCGTACTTACACTGGTTTCAAATAACCCGTTTATCTCTCAACCACTTACTAATGTTTGAAGTACCGAGTATTCCAATAGAGAAATGGAGCGTCAAGGAACGTCTGCTGGACGATTCAAACCGTTCTTATTAACCTTTTAACCGCGGTCTTGGATTGAAATCGTGCCCTTAGCGGCGTTCGAAGACATGCCCAATGATTTATGACTTAATAATTATACTTACAAATGTTTTTTTTACATCTCAGTAATCTTTATGTATGCCTAAAGCCAGGCGTGATTATCACGGGTTAAGTACCAATTAAAACTATGATTAATGATGAAAGGTAATGTCATGGCGATCTGATTATGAGTGCAGGAATGTGGCGCTTCTAGTCCGAGAAATGTTGTGCATTCTGTACGTTCACAGGCACTAAATAGCTAATAAATAGCCGCTGAATAGTTCTATGAATAAAAATATGTTCACCAACGATAAAATTACGCATATTCTAATCATTATTTTTTATGCTAATTAAACATAAACAGATCATTAGTCTGACATGTAATTTGTTAGACTAGAAAAAGTGTAACAATCTTGATAAACTATATTTATCGTAGCCAACTTTAGAAAAGTATGTTGAACTATTAGCAGAAGACGCTATGTCTCTGAAATCACGTACGCATCTTCTTATCAATTAGTTATGCTCGCAATTTATAAACATACATGAGCACTTTATTACTGGCTATGACTCTACTGTACTCGAATACGTATGGCCAATCAAAAGATAAAAATAAACCATCATTGAGTATTCATATCTACCAATATCCCGAACAATAATAATAGCAACACGTGTAATAAATGCATTTTAGTTCAAACACTCAACTTCTCTTTTTGATTTAATAACCATTTTGTAGAAAATAATTTTAATAATAATCTGTGGCCAAATATAAAAGAGAGCTCCCAAATATTTCTATGATAATTATAAATAAGCTGCAAACAAGCATAATGAGCGAATAATTAACGTGAAAATATTTCGATAAGTGCGACTACAATATTACACATGATTAAAACTAAAATAGGCCGTTAGGAGGCCGTAGGAAATTAATATCATGTTTATTTAATAAAAAATCTGCATGTTTGTATGCGGTAATCAGCTCTAAGATTTACAATTACATGAAATAAAATGGTATTTTTTATCTGTGCCTTTATTAATGGTTATTAAAATAAAAACTTTTACGGCATACAACTTTTACAGCAATATAAATTAAAAAGCACAGGACATAAATAACACGATTTATGCATTCTCTGTACTTATCATATATGCATGTATTTCCGAGTGATGGCAAAGGGCCAAATTATTTTAAAGGAATTTATAACTTCAAAAATTCAAAAGCAACATTCTTTCCCTAGTAAATACGCGTTCTAGATTTTCAAATATCTTTAAATGGTAAAATAACGAGATAGCGATTTATCAAACAGATGCATTCGTTGTGAAACTCATCTGTCAAGTGCGATGTAAAATTTTAATGATCTCGGTCAAGATGCTTCGGTAATTTGCATCGGAACTCATCGCCCACCTACGATTTTCAGGTCAATTACTTAACCTGCTTGGCCCTAATATGAATGTATAATATAAACTTATTTACATGAACACAGAAAATGTAAAACAGATGAGCATCAAAACGATTTGTTTACATATCAACAAGAAGTTCGTAGTTCATTAAATAGATAAGAATTGAACAAAAGAGGGGAAACCCAGCAATTATTTTAATAAAGTTATATTTCTGGATTGTAAGTTATCTGAAATCTTGAATTACAATACTGTGGTAAATAAGAAGATAGAAAATATATTGAGAACCTAAGTAGAAGCCAATCCTTTCTCGGCAAGGTATTATATACTGCGGAATTTTCTTTTAATCCCTCAGTAAGATCCTTCCGACACAAACAACTGAGTAAAGATTTTTGAACATAAAAGCCGACAGCATAAATAATTATATAATGAATACGATCATATAAATCGTTCAGAACCCATAAATGGCTTAGTTATTGCAAACATTTGTTTGATTGATTACTTCAAACATCAATTACAATTAAACTGTTTTGTTCAGAACATATTTGATTTGATATTACCTCTCAGTAATTGGTTTAACATGCGGAATTCTCCGGAGATCTGTATCTGACATCGCAATCTAGCCTCAGTCGTACGTTAATTTAGGCTTAAGCGATATCTATTAATGTGATAGCCCTTGATGATAAAGCTATTATGTTATTGGCAAGAAGATTGTTTAGAGATGTACGTGTCTAAAATATTAATGTGGATCGAGATTCGATACGTCTACGACAGTCGTCTATTAAATCCTATCCCAAACAAACAGACATGTCGATCGGAGCTCGAATGATTTATCGCGCTCGCAATCTAGGAACGCAATAGATAGTACAAGACTTACTAATATAAACAAATGTTAGTAATAGTTACTCGTTATGTATTTAAAAACATTGCGAATCGGAATAGTGTTCATCTTGGTATACATACTAATAAAAGGGTAACGTGGGTAAATTTTTTTAATGAAGGACGAGATTTTTGAAATACTTTTACCCATTGAAGCGCACGTTATTTGCGAGTTATGAAGTTTCATATTATAGATTATATTATATTAATCAGAAGAAGACCGTTCAATTAAGTGAAAATTAGCCATAAATAAATAAATACTGTATAAAATGATTACAATCATCCTATTGAACAGTGAATAATAAACATGATTCTCTCAAGTTTTTAAGTCTCTACTTTAACAGGAAACAAGACATGATAAGCGTGCACTTTTTTGGCGGCGTTTTGGCCTTTAACCTACTGCATAATTTATTCGATTTGACAGGAAATATGTCAAATTTCTTCGAATAATGTATTCATGAATCTGTGGCATTAGTGCCGTGGCCGTGGGTAGTGTCTTTAAATAATAGCTTGCTTATAGATGGTACGAAACTTTAGCACACTTAGTACCAAATGTTTCTTTCAGTTAGTATAAAGGTACCTGGGTTTGTTTTGGGATAAAGTATCTTGGGACGAACTAATTTATTTGTCCTACGGGATTGACTCCTGATCTAAGCTAGTGATAGCTAGTGTGTTGTTTACATACAGATTCTATGTATACGGGAGCATAGATTTTTTTTCGAGTAGTTTTCTGGATAGTATAAATGCAGAACATTTGAATAAGACAAATTATTTTCTGGACTGAACACGATTCCGCGATTTAAAACAACCCAACTCACTGGTATTTTTTTTAATGAAATGTGCCAATAATGTTCATGTTTGTTTGTAAATAAGTATGTTAAAAACAGATTTTTAGACAGATTATTTTAAAAGTTCTTTCCATAGAACCACTTAATAGTGCACATGTCTCGAAATAGGAAAACATTTTGTTTACGAAAAAACACTGAAAAATATGTCGTACCTCATCTGAATCAATATTAACGATATTCTCGGCTGTAACTCAAATAAAATGTAAACTGTGTGTTGTATCGGCTGGACACAAAATTCGATGGACTCGCAAGGTGCGCCGGGGCAGAGCGAGGTGCATTACATTCCACCAAGAGGGACGCGAGAGGGAATCGGCTGCATTCTTGGTTATTCTTACCTTTTCAAATATTAATCCCACCACAATCCACTGGTACTTGGGTATAATTAGCTTCAACACATGTTCTAATATATACTCAAGTTATAGAGCGTATTGATTCACATAAAAAAAAATCAAATTTAATTGTTTACATCACTGTCAGATAATCACAAAACCCGGCACACACCCAGCCAACCAGCGTACAACAAGCAAACTGGATTCATTTGGCCTGCTGTCTATGACGCGGAATGCTATTGCTTTGTCTCGCTCCATCGTACAATAATTTAAAGTATAGCTGCCTCGCTCACTTAAGAAAGGCGCCAGTGCACGGCGCGAGCGCCGACTTCTTCCTTCGGGACTTAAAAAAACAAAAGCTCTTTTGAAACAAGTTACGGGTAATGGGGCTTTAGGTGCCTGTCAAGATATTGTATGATTTAAAATTTGTTTGAGATGCCATGAGGCATGGGCAGTTGAAGTTCAAGCGAGAAATCTAATGTCTGTTGTCTTGATAACAAGAAACGGCCGCAATGTAAGATGTTGCTTAATGATAAAGCAGGAATTTAAAGATCAGCTGTGTTTGTTGTTATTAAATAAAATAAAAGTTTTTCTGTTGACATTATAAAAACATAATGGGTACCTGTGTTCAAAATAACAAATTTAATTTTAAGTAATATTGAACATAAGGGAGTCGTTTATAGAGTATCTAAAACAACTCTTAGCCAAAAAATATTCACATGCAAAAAATATTCCTAATTCCGACATTCAAAAATGTCGAGATCTCCCGAACTCCGGCGAGCTCCTTTATGCAAGCAAAAAATCAGCATACTCTGTATTGTATTGTATCCAATTGTATCGGTCCCATACATGCGTCGACTGGGCTCAATTTTGTTGATCATCATTACGCTTTACCTGCCCATTTCGCAACGAATACATTTAATTATTAAATATCTTCAGGATCATTTCTTACTAACCGTTTACTAAGATATTCTCTAATTATGTAATTACACAGTCCTTTAACGTCAAACGAAATATTTTACATAAGAACTCTTGAAAGTTGTATGGGATACATTATTTTTTGTTTAAGCGAAAAGCGTTTAACTGCGAAAAACAAGAATGATTTAATAACTCGTGTAGCAATCAATAACAGAATAGGGTTCCTTGCTTTCAAAGAACAAACGGTTTCCTCAAGTGTATTTTGCGTTCAATATTTACTTTAAACAAAGGTGTAAAGAAAGCCTTCTGTGAGAGCAAACCGTGAAATTGTGTTGCTACTAGTTTCCCTCGGCAAATACAAACTATCTTTATACGTGGGTTATTGTAGAAATAAAATAAACTTTACCATTATTTGTTTATTGTTGAGTTTCAATTGTTTTCAGGAGCTCCTCAATTGTAATGTATCCTGTACTATTCAATATTATTGAAGTTGCAAAATTTCGTTTACCCGTACCCCGTACCAAGCTGGGACTGACACTATAATAGCGTAATAGTCTTAAGTGGTCAATCTCATTTTTAAAAGAAGTGACTTCGCATGTTCACTCAAAAACCTTTTAGCAAACCTCACTACGGACGATTTAGTTCGACATACTGTGATATGTTGGATGATTTGTAAATTACTACTGATCGAAAATGTAGCCTATACATATTTACTTTTACAGGTAGTACGTACAGCCAGGGCCTTCTTACGAGATGCAGTAGTTGAAGTTCCCATGCATGGGACATGGATTTTCTATAATAAAATAATGATGAAAATCGGTTCAGTAGTTCCCGACTGAACCTACCAGAAAATCGCTCACTACATCTAAATATTCTAGTCTGTTATTTCATAGTTAGTTCAGTGCTAGTTTCCCTAATTGCATCTAATTAGTTATTCAGTTTAAGTGTGCAAATATAATAGGGAGTGATGAATAAAACAACAATATGTTCATTCATGTATAATTTATTTCCATTTGCGACTGGGTATTTAACGAATCTCACTTAAAACAATACAAGTGTAAGACCTGAGTCCGCACACTGTTTCACTTCTACGGACACATCAAATTGGTTCGTAATACAGACTAGTAAAATAATGGAGTGTTCATCGTTTACTGCAAAGGAATAACTTTAATGTGCGTTACTTTATAGATATTGTTGAACAATGACCGCGTACAGCCAAACTTACGAACAGCGATTGATTTTTCGTAATAAAAATTGCTCTTTTATTAGTTTTCCGACAGATGTTTTCAAATTCATTCATTATAGACCTTTCCATATCTCCATTAGTTTACTGCTCTGTGTATCGCAGGCACTCGCGACGGTACGGACGCATCCTACATAATCATGAATAAGTCATGAGAAAAGAGAGTAATTCCTAGCCTCTGTTTGTATTGTAAATAACTACTTAGGTCCCTTTATTTGACACATAGGTTTCAGAAAATTAACTACTTTCAAGCATTCGGGTGTTGTGATGTCGCATATTATGATCAAGTTTTTTTTATAATTATTAGTCCGCACCACCATACATTTATTCTACACAGTTAATATATAACTAGGAAGGCTAACATCGGAAATCTCACGTATATCAGTGGATCAAACTAATAAGATGAATAAATTCGTACGTTAACACACAAATCACTTAGAAAATAACAAATTCATTCAAGGATAACAGATTAATCTGCTCCGGTACAATTTGTGCTTACACTGTGTCTGTAGTAGAAAAACAGTATAATCCTCACACAAACTTATAGCCTTTAATATATCACATAAAGTTTAGGTACGATTATAAATACATTACACTCTCGCGTCCGCTACTACTGGGGCCACTGCTAAACTTAGAGAGAAGCCGCTCTTTTGTAAAAAAAAAATGAATATAATATTTAAAAAAACGAATACAATAAGAAATATTAAAAATTCTGTGAGTATGGAATAATGAAGGCGGCCACAGTTTGATTTGAGATTATATAGCAAGTTCATATCGGTGGCTTGTTCGTTTTCGGTAACGAAGAGTTTCATTTACTATATTATTAATTATTATATAAGTTTACGGATCTAGTACATATTGAAAGGCTACCATTCATAATGATTAATTCTATTACTACTTAGGTTATGTTTCATTCTAGTTAGCATATGAAGAATCGAGTTATTTTTTAATCCGTTAACACCCCGTCTCTTAATTATACCCAAATAAATAAATTAAAGTAGGTCGCCGCTTTCTGCACAACACTGGTTATTATTAAATTCTCTTAATTTGAGATCACTACAGCTTGACAACCCACAACATAAAAGTACTTTAAAAGTACCCCAAATAAATACAAATTGGATGGAAGAACTAAATGCGAAAATATACAATTAAATTGATATAATCAAACTTACTGATCCACATATTAAAACAAACAAGCCACACAAACAAGTCATTTAAATAAAAAATAAATTAATCTAATACATTAAATTACTTGACACGGTTATTATAACTCGGAATGTTCGTCTTCGCCATCGGAAAGCTGCAGCGGTGGTTCAGTGGTCTCGGTTTCCTCAGCTTTTTCTGTGGCCGGCTTCTCCTCCTGCGTATCTTCAGCTTTCTCCTCCTCATCAACCGTTTCTGGCTCAAGAATAGGCTCTTCAGTTTTGTTTTCAGCTTCCTTCTTAACCGGCTTCTTTGGTCGCCATATTTTCATCTTGTTCAACATATACTTCACTTCACGGTCTAAGCTTGACAACTTCTCTCTAATGCTTTCCACTGTTAGTTTGACTTCTTCGTTCTTTTTCAAAGCGTTTTGCTCCTTGATAGATGTCTTGAGCCAAGACCCGGTCTCATCAATCTTTTTCTCTAATACGTTTACTTCGACATCAGTGAACACTTCCTTGTCAGGATTGAAGTCCTTTGTAAGGTTTCTTGCCACTTTAAGGAATTCGCTTGAGTTATTTAACAAGTTGCGGAGTGCGGCGATGGCATCGGGCCTCTCCCTATGTTCCCAAAAATTGTAGAATATTGGGTTAGTTTTATCCTTGATGGCAGCTAACTTAGCCTCAAACAAGTCTGTGGCCGCCTCATAACCATCTTCGTATAACCATTCGGATGTCTCAGTGCAAAGTTTCTTTATCTCATCGATCTGTTCTTGAGTTCCGCATTCGGCATACTCATCCATATCCAACTTCATTTGTACATCTACGACGTAAGCCTCCAAGTTGTTAAGCGCAGTTTCTCGCTCAACTCGTTTTTTATCAACCAAGTTCAGCTCTGCTATCTTCGCTTTGGAAGTTTTGAACTGTTCTGGTGAAAGAGGTTGCAAGTTTATGTGTTGTTCCTCAGACTTGACAGGCTCTTTAAGAACGACTATCTTTGGCTTGGGTTTGACCTCGGGTTCAGTAGCATTCTGCTTATCTGTTTCCGTCTCATTTATCTTCTTTGTTTCATTTTTAGCTTCACCATCTTGGGGTTGTTCTTCAGGTTTTTCTTCTACCTTTTCTGGAGTTTCAGCATCTGATCCAAAGAGTTTGCTTATCGTGCTTCCGATCTTAGACAAGGTGCTGTCTTTGTCATCATCCTCATCTGTTACAGTTTTCTCAGCAACAAATTCCACATTAACCAAGTTTAGAAGACCAGAGTCGTCCATGTTAAAGTGCGCCTTGATTCCCTTGTGTTCAATGTTTTCGCCAGTGTGCTTAGCTAAGGCTGCACCAACTCCGTTCAACAGAACTTGGCTAAGGTTCACGGATCCGATGAACGCGATTTCATTGGAAGGAATGTGGTCTAGCTCAGCATAGTTGACGTGGAAGCCGAAGTCGTCGGTGTGTTTATTGAAAGTGATTACCTTCTTCTGTGGGTAGGGATTCATGGGGCCGAACAATGTCCTCTTGATCTGAAACAATTATATCGACCATTACAAGGTTGCCCCTCCTCAAACGCTTACCATATGTTAGTTGTTGAAGTTTAGTTACAAAAGGGACCCCGAAAAACACCGAAATAAACAAGATAAGTCAAAAACCATTTTAGCAAGCTCTCAAAAGCGATTTCAACACTGTCTTAAATAAATATAAATTATAGAAAAAAAGTGATACCGTAGGATCCTGAAAGAAATGAAAATTCGATTTACTATAGGTAGGTAAAGATTAGGATAAATAAATTGAACTAAAAAATTAAAGGGTAAAATTATTTTTCTCGTAATGGTAGTAATATCTACCTGACATACTTCTATAGATATAAATAAGAATAGGATAGATTGCAATTGAAAATTGAGCCTTAGGTTTTGAAGTTTTAAGTCAACCATATGCTGAAAGAGTATATCATACTTAACATGTTTAATAGAAATCTTAAGTACTTGTAAAACTTACCAGCTTCTCGTTGCCGTCAATGTTTCGTGTAAAAGTGACTTGGATAGGTAAGAGAACAGCGTCGCGTACGTTTAGGGGTGCCACCTTGTAGCCTGTTGCCAGAGATGCCGCCCTGCGAACAGAAAAGGTGTGATAATTTTAAAATAACTTCCTAAAATAATCTGTACACTTTCTAGCATTTTATTAGCAGTGTTTCTCTACTGATGAAAAATTGGAATGGAACGCCAATTTTTATTTATTTCTGGTTTTAGGGTTTTTTTTTTGAGAATGTTGTGATTTGACTGTGCTGATTGTAAAGACAAGTTTTCACAAGTAAAGTAGTGGCGTCATTGCTTGACATTGGACATAGAGGAAGCTTTGGTTATGGATTGAAGACAAAGACGGTACTGAGTGCATCATTTTTAAGTGAAGACTTTCCTTCGGGATTTTTGTCACGTTATATCCAAACTTAGAGAACATAAAGTGTTTTCTAACTATTTCTGGATGTTTGTTGGACCAACAAGTTCGTGTTCCTAGCAGGTCGTGTCGCCGTTGCATCAATACTCGGTCCCCACCTGTAGACGGCGCCCATGGTGGCGGCCTCGTCCGCGTTGATGGACCTGGCGGGGTCGTGGCCCACGGCGTGGGTGAGCGCGGCCAGCGCGGCGGGCACGCGCGAGGCGCCGCCCGCCAGCACGAGGCGCGCGCCCGAGCCCGCGCCGCCCGCCGCCGCGATGGCGCGCTGCACCACGCCCGACACGCGCGGCCACAGGTCCGCGCACAGCGCCTCGAACTCGGCGCGGGTCACCTGCAACACACAACGTACTCATAACAGGTTCACCACTACCTAACCAAAGTCTGGGCAACTGCGAGTCGGACATGCACGCTGAGGATTTCAAAAGAATTTCAGGACTAAGGGATTTTCCTTATAGGTAAGGTACCCTTAAAATCCAATAAATAACAATCAATATGGATAAATACAAACAAAATACATACCAGTAGTTTAAAGTCCTTATCATCAAGTAAGCTCTCAATCTGAGCGTAGAACTCAGTGTTTGCAGACAATATAATCTTCAGTCTCTCAGCCTCTAACAGTAGCTTAGCCATAGCACGGGGTGAAGCTCTGACGTCACCGCCACCGTTCGCTTCCCATGCCTTGATCAGGTGCTCGCGAAGGCGCAGTGTCATTTCGTGACCACCCAAAGTCCTAGAAAGAAAAATAAGATTATAATCAAATAGTCATTGTATCTGATGAAAGGAAACTGTATCTGTGAATCAAAGATGTAAAGAGTCGATTTTTATGCATACAAGCTTTTTTTTGCATAATACTCATTTGAACTTGACCATGGAGAACTTGGCATACTGGTATTTAGTAATATTACGCAGCTTACTAAATAACCTCCAAAAGTTACAGAATATACAAAGTTAAGACTTCACACTATTAAAAAACCATCTTAAGGTAAATTTGGAATAAATTGTTCTCAAAATCCCATTCAAACTTTCCATGTGGTAAGTAGATTTGCACATCTAACTTACCTATCAAAGCCAACGCCCAGCACTTGCAGTTGCGGCACAGTCTCAACGTAGCCCTTGTCCTTTATCTTAACAGTCTTGTACTCGACAAGTGCGGCCTTTGTGGATGCAGCGCCCATGTCGAAGAACAAGGCGTGCCATGCCGTCTCGTTGATTTCCTAGGGTAAAATATAGCAATAGTTAACTTCAGAATAAGAGTACATGCATGGATAACAAAATACACTTTACAAAGAAATAAAAGTATAAATAAAGTATTCTGGTCCACATCCTTTATGACACTAATTAGTAGATACTATACACTATACACAAACACATATAATATAACACTTCGTTTACATATACTATGTAAACAAAGTTTCTCCTGCTGTCTGTCCCCATACAGGCCTATTTTTCAAAGACCAGCATTTTTTCTTACCTGGCCATTTGATATTTATTTATTAATGTCTAAGTGTAAAGCGTATTAACTGGTCAAGAGTATGGGTAGGCCCCTCATAGAAAGGAGATAGTGAATATGGAACTAGGTAGGTAAATTGCTAGAGGCAGACATCGTCCTGATAGTGTGCTTATTTAGCCAGAACTATTTAGGACATTTCGAAATATATATTTATAATAACGGTTTCGATTTTGCCATTGATATTCAACACTAGCTGTCCGTTCCGAGTAAAAAATTATCCCACGGGAAAATGAAATCGGCATTAAAACTATCCTGTGTTAATCCTGGTTAAAAACATCTGTGTATTAAGGTTCGCCTAAATCCGTTCAGTACCGTTTCCGTAAAATAAAAATAAACACAATCTTTTGCGTTTGTAGTACAATAGGACAATATATTTTTTATTAGCTCTTAAAGTTTGAAAGTGGCACCGGTTACAGAGAAACTACGTGGTAACCGACTGTCATGGTATGGGCATGTTATGCGGAGGAATGAAAATCATGTGGTAAGGAAGGCGTTAAGCATGGATGTGGATGGATATAGGGGAAGAGGACGACCAAAGAAACGATGGATGGATTGTGTGAAAGACTGTAAAGTGTGTTTCTTGTGAGATGACGGCCGATAGGAAGGTATGGAAGAAGATGACATGTTGTGCCGACCCCAAATAAAATAATTGGGATAAGGGCAGGGGAATGATGATAGCCCTTAAGGTTGTATTGCAAAAATTTGGCTGTTCGTGAAAATATAATCCTGTTTATATTTAAATCTTTAAAACTATGCAATAGATTCCTATGCGGTTTTTTATGTGATTCAACAGAAAGGTTTTTTGTGCACAACATAATAGAAAAATACTGAAAATTTTAAAGGTTTCTTAAGTAAAGGCCATTTTTTACGCTTTCCTAGCAAACCCCTAACTGCCCTACAA
Organism: Trichoplusia ni; assembly: GCF_003590095.1. Taxonomy (NCBI): domain Eukaryota; kingdom Metazoa; phylum Arthropoda; class Insecta; order Lepidoptera; family Noctuidae; genus Trichoplusia; species Trichoplusia ni. The sequence goes on along the minus strand of NW_020800442.1, from coordinate 25,719 downwards.
GATATTTATATTAAAATAATATTGTACAATTTTATAAACCACACAAAAAAGATAGCGAAAGCATATGGTATCTTTTAATATTGACTTTTCTGTAACCAAATTTTGTTGGAAAATGGTATTAAGTAAAAATTAACTTTGCTATCTGTGGACTCGTAACTTATGCACATATTACCTTAAATTGATTCAAACTTATTAAAAAAAAATCTAAATGTTTTTGACTGGTTGTAGTAGATTTATTCATCTTAAGCCGGCTTAAGAATTTAGTATTTTTAGTGTGGATTTTCCATACAGTTTGTTAGTATATAACAGATCAATTATTTAAGCTTAAACTTGAATAATTGATTATTGATACTTCTTGAAATGTACTTAACTATAGAAAACACATAGAACCTTGTATATTTAAGTGACCAGGAAAATACCATCTGATAAGATACAGTGTTCTCGTTACTGCTTACCTTCCTCCTAAATATGCCATAGTTGATGGCGATTCCAGTGTAGTCATTGATGAGTTGCAAGACATTCAAACCGGCGAGAGCGGCGGCGTCCTTCATCGCACGACGCTCAGCTTGGTTGAAGTATCCGGGCACAGTGATAACACACTCGGTAATTGGTTGTCCTGAGATGGTTGATATTTGTAATTATTTATATAATTTTATTTGTATTGCTACAGAATGGTTTTGTGTAAAAAAGTTGCACGGAAAGTAAAAGTAATATGAAGAATCTATTAAATGATAACTAACTAAATAACAATTGTCCTATAAAAGCGAACTTACCATGGCTTATTTCAGCAAAATCTTTAGCCTTAGCTAAAAGCTGTGCAACCAACTCCTCCGGTGAGAATTTTGTCTTCTCATCATGTACAAAAACTGGAGTTCCTCGCTCTGTGGGTACTATCTCAAAGTATGGATAGCGGGCTCTGCAAACAAGGCATTGTATAAAGGTCAATGAAATTACAATAAGGATATTGATTTTCTAAATTCTTAGTTTATCTATAGAGTTAAATCTTTAGTTAGTATCCATTATCTTATAATTGACTGGTTCTGAGAGTATTTTCTTATTTTTTATTATTGTGCTTAACAGTACATTATGTATATACCAGCTTGAAAATATATATATTTATTTAAGTACTTATATCATTAAGAAATTTTAGGTTACTTTCGAAACAAGTACAACATTTAGAACCTAGAACTAGAAAGTTCTTACAATGCTAACCCTTATCAATTTAAGAGACCTGTGCTTTGGAGGCAAGTACACTGTATTTGTAAACAATTTACATGGATTATGTTTCATGATTATGTAAAAATTCATCATTTCACACATCATTGGAAATGATGTAAGTAGTATTGAGATCTAATGTAAGATAACATAAGTATGGAATGATTCTGCATGTCTTAGACATGTTTTGATTAATTAGGTAAATAAAAGTTATTACGTGTCACTGACCTATATGCTTGGACCATAGGGTGATCATACGGCTTTCCAAGTAAATCCAACAAATACTTGTATGAATTTTTCGGGAACCGGACGCCAACATTGACGGCGTCTTCGCCGAATGTACGCACGTCGTCCCTGAACGCCACGACAGCTGGTGTCTTCCTCTTCGACTCCTTATTTAACACAATCTCCATCGGAACGCCCGGAGACACGATGCCGATCTTCATCCATTCTGAACCTAAATCGATGGATATAACCGCTGCTGCTTCTGTTTGTTGACTTAAAAATAATGGTAACAGTATCACACTCAACACCGCGAACATTTTCTGTGAAGAAAAAATAAAACACTGTAAAGAATCTCGAAACTACTAAAACACATCAGCGATTCCGGAAAATAGGCTGACGGCAAAATAGTATAATACATTTGTTTTGTGAGAAAGTATGCACTTACAATATTTAAAATCATTTTCTTTCAATACCCTAACATTTAGGATAATTATTTTATAGGATCACCACTCATATAACAGTGTGGAATAATTAAAAATCTTTATATTTTAATTCGCTACAGTGAGCCAGCTACTTTAGTCCACGTCAAGTTTAACGTGTTTTCTTCTTTTTGGTTAACGGAATTGTTGCCAGAATACTACGGCATAAGCCACGTTTAAGTTTTGGAGATATTTTTTTTACATTGCATATTATTAAGTATGTTTATAATTATTTATATTAATTGTTTAATGATCGAATATATATATATTTTTATAAATTAAAAAGCCGTCATCATTAAATCAATAAAAATTTTCGATAAATCGACTATTAAAAATGGTTAATGATAATTTCACATCTCTATCGAATTCGGAAACGGAAAATCTACCATAGACTTGAACAAATCATATGTTTATTTATGTAGGTTGCTCTTTAGTTTATGGTTTGATTGGGTGTTGAGGAAGGTGTTTGTTGAGTGTTGATCACAAGTACGGAGGTCGCGGAATGCTGTTTATTTATTGTTATTAATTTATAATTAGTGCGTCTAACAAACAATCTATTCAAAAGGTAAGTGTATTGTGCAGAATTCTACCGTGTTTGCAAATTTCACCGCAGTACTAAGCCAATATAAAGTTATGTATCATGATTACATCTGTTTTTTAGTCCTATTTAATTACGCATTTCGGATTTTGCTCCCTGAATAATGCAATATTGGAATTCAGCAATGCGATTATGACATGGGCAGCGTGGAGAATAAAAGTATCGTTTACATGCGGTTCTAAAAATGTGACTAGACGCATGAATACCGTCGAGACGCATTGGTGGCGCTCCTTCTAAATATGGAACGGGTGTTAGTCAACGTTTGTGCTGTCCTCTGCGTCGTGTCAGTGGCAGTCCCTACGATTATGTAAGAACCCTTGAGGGTGCGCGTCGGCACGTGCATACGAGGCTGCACGCGGCGGTTCCACGTCGGAAGCACAACGTAGGACGCACGAGCACGACGCAATCGCGCACGCGGTCGCCGCGCTGGCCGGACACCAGTTTCCTAGCAACACGTTGTTGATGCCACTGCTGACCCAATGAATACAATAACACATGGTAACTAGCTGTTACATCACACCTCAATTGCATCGCGACAGTAAATTTGCTGCTTACGTTGCTAGGGTATCTATTAGCCATAACACAATTGTTTATGCAGATTGTTGGGGTATTTTTGATAGACAGTGATAGATTTTGAAGTTTCTGGGTAAGTGTCTTATTAGATTATGTCTTTAAATGAAAAAATAATCATGTGATGACCTTGGTATTTAATTTATTATTGTTTTTTAGTATCCTAAGCTTTCAACAAACTCATTGGTGCATAGTATGTTAAGCCTGGTGGTGCTGGCTATTTATAGAGTCTAGACCTTTGTGTGACCTAGATTTCAGTTCACACTTCCTGTAGGATTTCTAATTTTAAGTGTCACCCAGAGACAGTGTTCTAGTTTCAAAAGTGTAGATTCATTTTTAGCTTACTCAATTTACCTTTAAGAAGCTTCTCTATTTCTAAACAGCACAGTAACAACATACTATAATGTGCCAAACTCTGGTTCATTAACTTGCTCTAATATTGTTCTCATGTTCTTAAACTAGGTTTGTTGTATACTGTTTTAGAATTCATTGTAAATCATGTAGGAAGGGCAAAGACCCTATAATTATTTTTATACATATACGGGGCAAGGCAATATAGCTCGTTTCATTCTTGAATAATACTTATATTGTTGTATACAATTTACATTATTTAAAGTTGCTTCAAGGCTACATAATCTTTACTCAAAAGATAAGTATTTTGTGAATAGTTAAGATAGCATACCTTGGAGACAAGTGTTATCTATTATTGATACAATAAATATTATAAAACACCAAGCTTTTAGTAACAACCTGAAAGGTTTAGAGCAGTCTTTGAATCTTCGGTCTTTGAATTTAGAGCAGTATATTACTTCCAACATTATACATACACATTTCATAAATATGTTACTTTAAATTATTTGTTGTATAAATTATTCTTTTCTCAACAAACCTTTAAATAAACACATAGTTAAAAATACTTTCAGACACAAAACCAGTTAATAATAAAAAAAAGAATTTAGAAACCTTTAAATAAATATACCGTTACCTATGATATCAGAACCAAAATAAATAATGTTGAGTAATAGTGACATCATATCCTCATTAGACAAAATGAACTGTAAAGTGGCTTGTGATACTTGTTGATTGTTTACAACTCATAAACACTGTACTAAAATTTGTTTATTCTAGTAAAAATAAATGTATGGTTTATGAACTTATGCTAAATTGACTTGAACTACACTAAATATTGTAGTAAAAATCTACAGCATAGGATAAGGGAATTAAAACTGGTAGTAGGTTCTATATTTTCCTGTTTGTATTATTTGTTAGTCATTCATCAAATTTATTTCGAAATACAGTTTTCTAATAACATACTTCAACAACATACCAGCGCCGTAAGTAAAGCGCAAGGCTTTCCTGTTTTTCTCTACTTATTAATGATGAGAAGTTTCGTCCACGTGCCGGATACATTCTCATAAACAAGATTGTTGACATCCTTAAAGTACGCGTAGATAACGCTTCTCAAGCTACCTCGGGAACAAAGCTACTTAAACAACAAGCGTTTTCTAATCATATCAGTGTGATCGTTAACTAAGATTAAATCGACTAAATGACAACACTAATCCTGCACTTTCTGCAGGTCCATATTAAGGCATTGTAAATAATATCCGTCGTTAGATAATCACGCTTGTTTGTCAGTCAGCGTCTCGGACTCGCGGTACGAGTTCAATTCAATTCGCTGATGACACGGGGACGCCGCGACGCGACGCAACCACGCCATTACATTTAGCTGTTTTGTTACTATGCCAAGGTCACGCGATATTATGTGATTGTGTAGCTTCTACACGCGATAAATTAAAGATAAAAATACATGTATTTTCTTTTCGCTTTTTTACTAAATTCTAATTATGTAAATCCGTGTTGCACAACGTCTTCGTAGTGTTGTGATCGACAGCGTTCTGCTGTCATACTCAAATTGTTGCGTGAAATTTGAGACGAATGTCATAGACAGCATCCCTTCCATTAATAAGGGTATAGAATGTATAGATATAATTGAAGAAATATGAGAGGCTTCGCCAAGCTAGCATGCATTTACTTTGAGCAGAGCTCGACCAGAGTCAAATGTCCAAAAAGGATCTCGAAATTCTGTATAATTGTTTATACAGGAACAAGCTGTAAATAGAACGGAAAAAAGAGAACTGAACATTCACAATTTATATGATGTGCTACTAATTCACACCTGCTAATTTAAGTGCACCAAGAGATGTCTCAAAATTATCGCAACAGTAAGATACATAATAAAAAGTCAACTTCGGTGATTTGATCGTCGAGATAATGAACGTGGGACAATTAACAAGTGGTTTTATAGAAGCTAATACACTGACCTCATTGGTGATGTCATTAAAAAGGTCAACCGTGCACGTATGAATAGAAATGAAAAAGTAGAGACAGTTATCGGTATCGAATTAAATTTCTGCACTACATACGTTTTTGTCTTATCTACTGTTACCCAACTTTTTTCAAGTTGCCAGGTTCCCTCTCCTGATTTTTACGCATATATTTAAGCATTCCCAGCAATCAAAGTGCTTTTACACCGTAAACTTTGCTGTATATAAATAAGCAAATTTACTTATTAAACAAGACATTTATCTTTATTAGTATGGTGTCAGAGCCAAAACGAAGCTACTTACACCGTGTACATAGTGCCGAATTAATTTCGACGAAAGTCACTGACTAATAAGAGTATAAATAATTTGGACAGTCGCAACATTGCTTCCTAGGTACCTAGGTGTATAAATAATTAGGGAAGTCACATCTAAGTATCGTAGTACTTCACAACTTATTGCGTCGAAATGACAATGGGTGCGATCCACACAATGCTCACTGCGGCAAACGCTTGTGTGTACTTAGTTTATAATTTTCACGTCATCGTGGGATCTTTGTTTGATCATTTGACGACGCTGACGCGACGTGGATACCTTTTACGCAATACTAGTTCGTACCTTTATAGTTTACATAGTTTCTTAGAATCAACCTGATTACGTAGTCGGGTTTTGTCCAAACATCCGTAATCAAATCAGTTATTAAGAAGTACTCACCTAAGTTCGACCGAAAGTGAAAAGCGTTTAAGACCTTATTAAAATTGTTTACTGTAAACAATTTTATTTTCTACTAGGCATGTACACATAATAAAGCTAATGAATCATATTCTTCAATGCCAATGCTCATGCATTACGTGTGAGTAATTATAACATGAGCATAATAACGAGCTGACAGATGGCTTTCTTGGTGCAGATGGCGCCAATGCGCGGCGAGCGAGGCGGGTCCCCAGCGCGAGGCGCGCGCGCCTCTCTTCCACTGCCGCGCCGCCTGATCCGGCAGATCGCGCGGCACGTCGCTTCCAGCGGCCGCTCGCTACGACGCCTGGAGGTGTCTGGCAGGGTCATTGACAACTTTGACGACATTGAGGACGCGTCAGACGACTCCGATATGGAACAATCACAGCCAGCGTAAGTTTTTTTCTAGTTGTTATTGAATGCCTTACTTTAATCCTCCTATCTACAAAGACTTTCCTCGACTTGCGGTTAGTTTATATGCCACTAAGAACTACAAACTAGCTCCCGTAACCAGTAACAACTAGAAGCCCAATTAATGTACCCCATTTTTTTAGTAACTTCATATTCTAGAGAAGACCGGCAGTGCATCAGCGTTTTTGTCCGGAAGTTCGTAGGCGTCGTCAAGTACGTGACAAAGCAACACAAAGCTCAGGGTCATCGTTTCATCCACTTTAGAAAACACTGCTCTGCTATACTTGCTAATATAGAGATTGTATGGCAAGCTGACAAAACTTATACACAAGTCCACTTTCCATTTTGCGTTCCGTAATCCGATACGGATCTACCTGCGTAACGAAATGTGCATAGTAGGGATGTTTGAATCGAATGCTGTCGAACTGAATCTTACTAGACATTTAATAAAATATTCAATATCTTTGGAACGTAATACTGTCTTCGTTTTCTTCGACTAAAGGAAATTTTATTCCGTATTCCTTCATTAGTCGATAGTTCACATTCCGCCGTTCAAGGCACTGTCTAGATGTATGTTTATTAAATGTCTATTGACCTCATAAAGAGACTAGACAAGGAAATAGGTACGACGCCTGTACTGTTGGTGATAAAGTCGAGTAATCATTAAGTGCTCTGTTATTATTGTATTCTTTATAGCGAGAACCTTCACATTTCCTTTAATATAGCTCTGTGAAGTTATGTCAGCATTTAAGGATCGAGTTTTTTAGCGAAAGTGAATGAAAGACGTATGTGTGTCAGGACTGTGGCAGGTGAATGTGCAATCTTTGACTGTGATCTGTCATAGCGTGACTTTATATTGTAATTTCTCAATTTTCTTTAATATTTTAAAACTGTTGGCCAGTCAAACAATCGTTTTTTTTTATTTTTGTAATGTATTTTAATTATTTTTCTACATACTATATTCGTCCACTGCTGAACATAGGCCTCCCCAATTGCACGCCATCGAAATCTATCTTCGGCTGTGCCTGTTTTATCCTGTGTAACTTTTAAATCTGATTTTTTTATAATGGTCTTAAGTTACGTTAGGAGGATAAGCCCTTCCTGTTACATACGGAAGCATATAAAAGTTCCAGACGTCAAGCCATATCTCGTAACGAATGCCAACATTTGCATAAAGGAAGCTTGCGTAATACAAAGGACATGGCATCTCCATTCCTACCAAATTAGTAGTTCCTAACGTTGCCTGAATATTAATAATGGCATCAGACTTTTTATGAAGATAGCGGTTAGCGATAGCATCCTTCGCGACATTTATGTTTGCCACATAAAACGACGCAATAAAACGATCAAATATAATTGATTTAGGTATAACATTTTGATCTTGAAAAATGATCTGCATAAGTGATGCGTCATAAAAACTACTGTTACGCTATAAATAATGTATTTTATTGAAGAAAAACAATATTTTTATTCACGTGTTACCCATCACGTGTGAATCCCGACAATCACGTGCTGTTATGTAATAGATGCCCAACAAGTTTTATTAACTGTTAATTTTGTTAAACAATGTCTTCTTGTGACCTACTTTCGTCTTGTCCAGTCGATGTTGGATAGAGCTCGTAGTTCGGAATGTTACGCTCATAGGTGAAGCTGTATGAAATGAATTCAAAAAAATTGCTATAGAATTGCTTTTAGCGAGCTTTACTAGACATAATAAGAACAAATATTTTTGTAGTTACGAGTAACTCATAATTATCAATACGCTTTCATAGTAGAACCATTGTTTTCAATGCCGATAGTGCTAATTTTCTCCAGGTGGTAATTTTATTATGTATTTTGAGGTTGTTCAATATTCAGGAAGCAGACTCAAATATCTGCAAGGCCTTCGAATCAGGCCAAATTTGAGATTGTTGCTATCTAATTATCTTGTATATCAACATGTTTCAGGTCATCAATCAAGCATAAGTCAGTATAAAAACTGATAAATGTAATGTTGTTATCATTTCGCTAGGTTAGTGGGTAAGACAAACGAGTCGTGATAACATGGGAATAGACGTGATTGATAAAGAATGATTATGAAATATGTATGTGTGGCTATCACCGGCTATCACATACCAATTACATTTTTCGTCAATGTGGCAAGTTGGTGCAGAACAATCGAGTAATGAATAAAGAAAAATGAAATATTTAACATTAAACTGTATCCCACCAACCCAACTCATATCTAATACGAACCTCTGCGTAACATTCTGATTCACAGCCGTAGGATTCATCTCATGTGCTCATACGTCCAGAAAAGTCAGTCACATGACAAAATAACTGCTGTACCATATATTTTACACTAAAGCAAGAGATAATTTTTCTTGCGTGTTGTTCAGTATTTGTTCGTCCATTTCATTGAAGATATAGTCCCAGAAATAAACAGAACGGTTCACTTAATTCGTGTGACATGCAAGAGTGTGCACGTGATAAATATCCCAGCCGTTTATTAAAACCTTGACATTGTTCTAAAGAATTCCGGTTTCTTGGATAGAATTATTAGTACCTAAGTAATGCACTTTCTGAACCTCCAAGTGATTTGCAATGCTAAAAAATTTACAGCTGTATCCAAGAAAGACTGATCAAAATCTTTGTCGTACAGACAAATATACATTTTGGAATAATCCTTCTTGCATACTCTTGTCAGGATTTAGGAACCTAATAATAATGATTTTCTCCCAGCACCCGGGGCAGAAAATATCAGACTTTTATTATTGCAGCAAACCTTTACATGGAAATCCCATCACATGCCGTGTACAGATTGGATAAACAATTACAATAGCCAAGTTAAACTTCCTTACGTATCCTGAACCGCTAGGATCTAGGTACATACTTACTAACCTAGTATAAGTGTATCTTACACAAACTGTAAGAATGTATCTCTCTCATCAGGGTTGCTTGCGGAGGCAACGCCGGCAACCTGCCGCCGGCCGACCACGACGACGAGCTCACCAGTTTGAGCTGGCTCCAAGACAGAAACTTACTTAGAGGTAGCTAATAATATATGTGCTGTTGGTGATATTATGTTTTAAACCAAAGGATTCTTTACACTCTTTAAAGTGTCAATATAAAGTTGTGAGGAAGAGACGCTACTGTATTCCACTTACGAAGCTGTCACCTTAAATACGTCTTTTGTCTACGGACCTGCCCTATTCTTCTCCAAGAAGAAATAGACAATTTAGAAAAAGAGTGACCTTTTTCGTCATAACTTTTAATAGTTTGGGAAAAGCCATTTTTTTTAATTGACTATTTTGCTTGAGGGAAGTGGTTTTATGTCCATTTCACATACATAAGCCGTATTTAAAATATACGCGTGGTCTGTTTAAACTTGTTGTATAAATTCTATCTCGCCCAGTTGGAGAGCGTATTGATTTCGGGCATTAGTAACCTCGATACGACTTCAATATACTGAAGTCGCAATTACTGTGCTCCTAGTAATAATACCTATTGATTCAACACATGACTAGCTGCTGACAAATATAAACACACTGTTTGTTAAGCATTTTGGTATAATTACTCCATTTCCTTAATACAACCAAGATCACAAAAAAGATACTAGATACCTAGCGAAATGGTTTCCATTTAGTCATTACATTACTAGCCCGATCAAACCAATGCAGTATTATAAAATTTCAGCCAGCTGAATGGTATAAAAGCCGTATTAACGGAAGCCAAGCAATCGATTTCGTATGAAATCAAACAGACATCTCAGCGGCATTGAAATGGTTAATAATGAATGTGATTCGTCAATACACCCGACATTTAACAACAATTCATTGACACCTTGCGAGCTCCTAACTGTATTATCTTTGATCAATGCCTTGTATTTATTAAACACTTGTAACCGCTTTACGTCCGGTTGTTACCAATTTCTTTTTTTATCGCTGTAAGCCCGTTCGATACGAAGACAAATTTCCTACCAATTTGTATAAAAAAATAATCGAATAATACCTTAAATGTACTATAAAATGCATTTTAAAACAAGCCATGGCAACAGTATAAATACCGCTTCGAAATGAAAATGAACCGTAACAAAACACAGACTGCACGTTTTATAGTTAGTTCCTAATAATTTAGAATGGCAAACAGCATTAGTTTTTGCACTAACGTGATTAATTGCAACGGTTATGTATTAACTCGACGTAGTACTGAACAAAAACTTGTTCTATTCCAGGTATAAACTTAACAAAAAATGGCGTGGATATGGAGGACACAAAAATGATAGACAACCAAATCATTGTGAAGGTGAGTGTACAATCGAACACATTTGAACAACGTCCTTATATTAAACTATACATTGAGTGCAAAAATCACTACACTGGCCTGCAAAATGCATTAGCTAATGATCGACAATCAAGGGAGGGTGTGGTCCTACCAACAACTTACATGTACACAAAACAGTACGATTCATACCATTTATTGACACAAAATATTATCAATATAGCAATAAAACTAGAAATGAAAGTCACACTTGATAAAAGGGCTTCAAAGTTCATTTTTCAATGCCTTCAGTAATCTATTAGGTGTCGTGAGTTATGCAATTGGCGTACCGGTAAACATTATCGTAGATATTAAGAGAACCGCATGATGTTATCACCTATACCTGTCGTACTTGCGTAGTTCAATATAGGGAGATTCAACGTTAATTTGATACTCACGGTCTATCTAAACATGTCAATGATAATATTATCAAGGTCTCTAACAAAAAGGGACAGGCACGTGACTAGGTAGCATCAAACCAGGTTGATCCGTAGATGGGTGATCATTTTCTCACCGATTCCCCTCCGCTGTGGAGAGTACATAAAGCTGTTGATTTGAGCTGTCATGTGACAATTTTTCGTCGTCGTTATTATTAACTGTTTTAGGTGGAAGGAAGTGTTTCCTTATTCCGCTGTATTGATAATCGCTGAGTAGACGACAAGATTTAAAAGAAAGTCATTTTCCCAAAATGTTTCGATGACAATGTAATTTTGCATAACCTGATGATACTTGAAGTTCCTACTGTTTAAATTACACAGGTTTCATCTTCATGTCTAAGAAGAAAATAGATATACTGTTCATCAAAGTAAATAACAGATTTTTAAAGAAAATAACGATTAACCTAAGCTACAAATGTACTACAATACATTTTATTAGATGTCTGTATACGGCCTCATATGTAACCCAAGATCAAAGATAATATCTGAACCGAGGTTGAGGATTAATTAATTAGTAATTATTAGCGCTTCTATAGTATTAGATATTACATAAAAATATATTACTTTCGGTTATGTTCATTGGCAGTTAATGAGATAATACGAAGACACTTCACATTTGTATCGGCATGGACTTGTAGTCCCAGTTTTGTTTATTATTTTTTTGTACCCTCAGAGACATGAAAAGTACACAGATTTCGGGAAAATGAGTACAGTTCTGAAATTGAAAGGATTTGTTTTACGTTGTCGAAGAAGTGTAATTGCGCGTCCTTCCTTAAAATAGAGACGCAAAATCGTCTCATTAGGTACTTCATTATATCTGTTATCCGTATCTCTTTTAATATACAACTTTGATACGATAGTCTTCACCTATCGGAGTACCGAACTCAAATTCCCTAATATTGGCTATCGAGTAAAGGTAATGACAATGCGAATACGTAGGCGGGCACGTGGTACGGCTTTACCGTAAGCGCCACGTCTATCTCGGTAGGTAATGCGCAAAGATTGCACAGTGCGCAACTCTAGATAAGCTTCTAAAGCCTGCCATTGTAACTTTAGTAACCTACTTTCTGTAAATTGTAGGACACGACAGGTGGGATATTATCTATGTTTTCTGAGATAGAGCGATCGTCAGATGTTTGTTTTCGCGTCACTGCGTATTGTAGCAACATGGCGCGGAAACTAATGCGTCTGTTTGAGCTTTATTTTAATCAGAGTCGTCTTAAGTTGTCGACAAATGATAAAAATACGAATCGTTCTATTGAACTGATTATTACATTACTATATACAATAATGTCCATGATTGTCACAGACGCCAGAAAACGCTTTCCCGCCGTCCATTCGTGTATACAATAAATTAAATAAGTTGCATGACTAGTGTTTCCTAAAAATGAAATGCACTCGAAAGTAATTTAGCTTCGTACAATGCTCGCATGCAGAAATTTAATGAAGTGTTATTACCAAGTAAGTTCCAATAGCAACGGCTTAAACTATATAGTTTCACAGCTCAATAAATGTAGGTTTATGACACATTTACAACATAGACACGATTGTATTATTTTTGTAGACATGCGTTTCGGATGTATGAAATTTTCAACAAAACTAGGATTTTATAGCCCAAAGACAAAACGATATGTCTGCGAATATTCCATATTTAAGAAGTCCTGTCGACAAAAGTAATAAATGCGAACCATTGTGTCGGCGAAACACCTAGGAGAAACTTGCTATCGAAGAATCTCGCAAAAATACGTCCTCTCGTCGATCAGTCTAATGCACAACGACTGTCGGAGAACGGTTACAGAATCCAAGCAGAGACCTCTTTATAAAAATAATGCCACAATTACTCCAATCCCTGTTACCAGCTCCTTATATCCAAAAGCCACGTAATAAAAAAGCCAATCAACTTAAACAGTGAATCGTGACTTGCAATCTGTTGATAGTTATTACTTTGTTTAACGCCCTTCTGAATATAGGTAGTAGGTAGAACATAGCAACAACCTTTACAAGCTGTAACGTGTAAGGAACTAATTAATTAAATATTTCGATAAGTTAATCGTTATTAGCAAAAAGTGCTTTACACAGCATAATTTTATAATGTAGGGTATTTTAAGGTGAAATAGGAAAACTATTCGCGACACTCAAGGTTCGAACAAAGTCATGACCACATAACTACGTTTATTCTTTTTGTAATTTTTGTTATTGCTGCAATATAAATACATAATCTTTGCCAACTTCAAAGCTATCACGATTTACGATGTACAATTCACACCCAGTTGCGGAAAGTCGGATAGACAGCGAAACCCTCATTAGAATTTTGTTTTAACGCAACCAAAAAATGAAAACAAATGTCTAAAAGTTGAAAACTAACATTACGTGGCAAAACTTCAAAAAGATCATTAACAAGAAGGTAAAGTCCAAAACGAATTAATTATTTCTGGCTATTCTTTAAATTATCGTTAATTGAATCGATCATTCTGACTTTCAGATTTACAATATTATGAGTAACCAGTACTGACTGCTGTTATAAAAATTATACATCATAACTAAGATCAATAGAATTTTCTTTTGTTACGGTTGGTGTTTACAATCGGGTTGTTTTATTAACACAAGTGCTTGTTGAACTGATGTCGTGCAGCGATTGTACGGAGGAAGCACTAATTTACTCCCGACCTAGTTTTTTCTATTGGTTTTTAACTTAATTTGTGAAACTTCCAAATATTGGAGGATAGTGCCTAGGAAGTATTTAATTTTCTTCGCTTTTTATTGGTTGATAATGTCATTCATTCTGTTTCGGCACTTGGCAATGACGATTTAATTTTAATATCGGTTTATTTACAAATGTTTCACCTGAGTCTATCTTGCATGTTAATATTACTCTGTAAAATTGAGTAAGGCAAAATTTCTAATACTCTACAAAATATTAATTTCCAGCTGTTGCTCGCGGCTTCGCCCGTTGTAATATATGCGAAAAAAATTCCTTCTTTAGTCTCCATACAAAATTCATAGAAATGGGTTCATCCGTTTGGGTTCGAAAAGGTTATAAGCAGACACTTAAACGTACAAAAAAGTCACATACTTTCGCATTTATGATATCACTGTGATAAGTTGGGTTAAGTATTTAAACAAAGTCAATACACATTCTTTCGTTCGACACAAGTTGTTCGTATTTAACTTCTTTTGTAACAGCTCAAACACCAAACAACTTCAGTTGTATATATTAACTTTACGCTACCTACTATAATTTTTGTTGTTCACAGAGAGAAACCAAAACTCCCCCGCCAGTAGCGCGAGTACCGTCCCCTCCGCGCACACCATGCAAGGCGCCCCCCTCCCCGCCGGTGAACACGCACACCAAGCCGCCGTACTCGTTCTCCTGCCTGATCTTCATGGCCATCGAAGCCGCACCCGCTAGAGCTCTTCCCGTCAAAGAGATTTATGCGTGGATCGTGCGGCACTTTCCGTACTTCCGACACGCGCCCCAGGGCTGGAAAAACAGTGTGCGGCATAATCTCTCGCTAAATAAGTGCTTCCACAAGGTATGTAAACATTTCACTTCAAAAAAAAAATGATGTGATATCTAGTAATATGTGTTATTAAAGTAATTTTTCGTCATCCAGGTTGCGGCTGCACCGGGTCTTGGTAAAGGCTCACTTTGGACAGTAGACCCGCAGCATCGTGCTTCATTACTACAGGTGGGTTTGTGAATATTTATCGGCGGGTAGTGCATTGTCGAATTTGTAGCAATAGTACGAAATATCTTAGTTCGAAAGGCACAGCCATTTGCCCATAGTGATAATTATAATGTGGCAGACAAGCAGTCATAATGCCAAATAATATATCACAGAGAATGGCGACTATCTATTTGTTCCTGATAATGTGGTATGCGGACACCGCTATGAAGTTTTAATCAGAAGTCGTCTCCGCAGGCATTCGGGCGGCAGCCCATCCCCGCGGCGGGGGAGGTGGAGATGAGCTCGGGCGGCGAGGCGGCCGAGCCCGAGCGAGCCTCGCCCGAGCGCGGCGAGCGGCCCGAGCGAGGCGAGCGGCCCGCGCGCGCGGCCCTGCTGGCGCGGCGGCTGGCCGAGCCCGAGCCCGGCGCCGACGAGTACCTGGCCGCCGCCACCGTGCTCGCCATGAAGTACGGGCCCGCCGTGCTCGACCAGGTAACGTCTTAAACATACTAATTAAAATAACATGTATTATGAAAAAAAAATGATTTCGTGTCAACCTCACTTGTGCGTACTAAGAATGTTTTACTTTGAATGATGACATTGAGCGTGTATTATGCAGTTGCCGCCGGCGGCGCACCTGGTGATCTCCCGCTGCGCGCGCGACGAGCACTCGTACAGCGGCGGCGAGGAGCGGCGCACGGCCGAGGCGCTGCTGAACCTGGCCGGCGTGCAGCCCGCGCCGCCGGCCCCGCCCGCCCCGCACGCGCCGCCCGCCACGCACGCGCAGCCGGCGCACAGCTAGCCGCGCCCGCGCGCCCGCCGATAACTCCACGCTTCCAGACTTCGCCGGTATGGACTTGTATACTCGTAAGACATGATGTGTGTACAGTAACTCTCGTATCGACGTCGTCGTCTCAGTCTGTACCCATTACCGTCGCATTTTAATTTATCTTCGGTGTGTGATACGGACTACATCAGCGATGTTACCCCTTCCAACTTAAGGCGTGTTATCTTATATTTAAATACCTGGTAGATCAATTTATTTTGCGACAAAGACCAGTGCTTGAAATTATCAAGAGTTTTCAGAAATATTGACGTACTTGCGTTATGTTATGCGGTTCTAAAATACTCTTCCCACAAGAGCACTTCTATAAAATATCCTTCTAAAGTTATGTATAAATTTTTGAATCTGTGGAATTTAATTTTCAAGGAAAATAAAATGAATGGGGCATAGCCTCTATAAATTCAGTGATTCTATATTGACATATGAGTTCGTAGAACGACAAATATTATAAATAATACATATTTGAGATATTCTTATATGTCTGTTGTCGCAATTTATTAAATAGGCAAGAAAGTTTACCATTCTCTAGTCCAATAAAGACAATCCATATAAACAAATCTCAGTGAGATACAGATGTCTTTACTATATACAAATTATATTCAATATGAAATAGTTATTGTGCTTAGGTAAAAGGCTCATGCTGTCTAGTTAGGACCTGACTATTTTCTCATTCAATGTTTACCGAGTGTACAACATCACATTTATCATGACGACATCGACAGGTGTTCGCAATCCATGTTGTTAAAATAATTACACTTTACATAATAGTAGTTACTTATAGTGATAGATGTGATACTACTGATACTATTTAGTATGAAATATTATTTAAAAAGGATTGAAAATAGTTGAATAGTTACGCCCTTATGCATTTAGGTTTTCCCCCATTTACTATAGTCAATCAATCGTAATATATTATAAGAAATAATTATTCTTAAAATAATTTTAAAAGTGTTGCCGTGTTTCCGTCGATCAATATTGATTTTATGCCGAATGTTGCCAGAATAATATATGTTTATTACATTAAATAGAGTTGCTATTGTGCATAATTAAAGACGGAAGTGTGGTGCATTATAGGTATTAAGTTATAATTATTCTTTATTAGTTAATTACTTTGTTTCGTCTACATCTATAAAGATACTTTAAGGTACATTTCTCCGGTAAGTTTAATGTTGAAAATTGTTGATTCTAAACTGAGCAATATTAAATGTATAAATCTTTATAATATACCTTGTGATCTGAACATACAAATATGTATACAGGGCGATCAAAATGTATTTTTATCTATAAAAAATTATGTTACTCTCAGAAGTGATAGTACATGTATATACTTACATTATAGCATATAGTTGCATTAGCCATAAGCAAGCCGTATTTTGTGTTCATAAACCAAGGGATCTATTTCATACAATCGCCTCCAGTGTTTACAGAAAACTTATATATCATATTGATAAGGAAATATAACAACGTGTCTGTTCGTGATTAGATGAAATATGTACTCAAACAATTTTACCATTGTATTCACTAGCCAGTAGCCAGTTCCCGTTGTCTCGCAGTTAAGATTTAGTAATTAATGGCAATCGCCTCAGAATTATAGGGAAGTTAATAATTGTAACATTAATTTTCAATATATAACGTAGCTGCTTCCTCTATAGCCTATAACTACCGTACATAAATGTCTGTAAGTTAAATAAATTTAAAAGTCCTTATACTATTTATTAGAGCTCTATTTTCAGTACTATGAAACAATGACACGAAAAATTACGCATGACGTATGAAAGTTGCTATTGTAAGCAGCCAAAAAAAATCAATACCTCTTATATTGGTGTGGTTAATACGCTAATAAATTATTTACTAGTATTTTCACACTTAGTAATGTATTATATACGTGGTATGAGGCCGTTTTCTCTCAAGTGCCTACTAAAATGCTTCTATTCTATCGTTAGATAATTGTAACTGGAGTACGGAGTGTTGTTAGAGGGATGAGCGCCGGAATAAATATAATTTGTAATAGTTAATGTAATATTCATAAAATGGGACGTATTCATGGATGTTAACATACTACTTACATTTAATAACACCAAATAACTAGTGATAAGTAGGCTGTGACATACTTAGAATATAATACATGTCGATAGATAAGTCCCTTTAAATGTCTAGTTCATACTTAAGATCCCCACAATGTGAAACGTCAGTAAAATCATATTTATCCGGTGCTCTCGGCGACGCCTTGAAAGAATACACCAAATAGTGTTTATTGTGATAAAACTTCAGTTTAGGCTAAAATTTGTTTAAATGTCTCGTAATATTAGTTTGGGGTTTTGGTATATAAATAATATCCAATGGTCTCCTTCACCACAGTTTACAAAAAATGTATTGAATGTGAGCATGTAAAGACACGCATACGTAAACTTTGGTGTGGGAATGTCTTGATATACATCTAGTGTAAGCAATTATAATTTTATTTGAATTGCTTGATTAGTACAATTTCATTGGAGTTTCGCGGACGTATTTACGCGTAGGAGTACTAGACTGATGTAATGACTGATTTGTGATGAAGCAATATTATTTATTAGTGAAATTGATATATTTTTCGTTCACACAAACCTGCGGCTTGTTTTTCGCATGCCGACTGCCGTAACGTGACGGGATGTGACGTTACAATGTTTTAGAATATGCCAAATGAATATTATAACTACAAAAAGTTTTAGAATTTGCTAATGCATTTTAGTTGTTTTTTTATTAAATAATCTAAAGTTTGAAAAGAAAACATGTCTGCAGGAAATAAAATGTATATTTTGCCTAAACGCAGCGCAAGCTTAATTGCAATATAAATTTGACCTCAATGGATAAAATCAAATGCTTCAAAATCAGTAGCGTAGTGATTCATTTTTTTTTTTCTAAAAGCTTAACATTAATTGACTTCCTCGAAACTTTCATTTTCTTTAGGCAAATGAATATGTGTGCCAAATGTTTATGAAAATGATAAATAACATTATTACCATAATATATCAAGCAAATTCAAATACCAGTAATATGAATGTATTTATAATAATAAAATACTATGTAACGCATAGATAGATTAGGTCGTAAGTGATATTATAGTAATATAATTTAATTGCTAAATAATTAAAATACATACATTTTTGCTGTATTTAGGAGCGTCTTCCATCTTACTCGTATTGTTTTCTCTTAGATAATTAACCGTTATAGAAATGAGTTTGCGTAAAATACTCTTGGAGAGATCTTGAGAGATTAGTCCGTATGTGTGCTACCTTTGAGGTATAATGTAAACATTCGGCGACTGTGTTATAAACACGTCTTTGATTTAAACATGAATGTCGTATTAAAATACACTGATAGTGAAGAGCAATACACTTTACGTGAACTTCTTTCTCTAATAGGCCACAACTAGCCTTTCTTTCGGTGGTATGTAGATAAAATTTTACAGCAATAATTAGTACCTAATTGTAGTACTTTGCTGGTAGATGCTACGTATATAATTATGTGTGATAAAACGCGATTTATTTATTAAGTGCTGTGTTAAAAATAAATTTTGTGATCGAAAGTAATAATGTGCAATATGCCTCAGCTGTTGTCAATGTTACAAACGTAAAGAATTTAAAATATGTGTTTAATCATTTTAGTTTCCGCTTAAATCTGTTGGAAATTGAGTTATTTAATTTTAAAGTAAAATATAACGAAAGTTACCAACTTATGATCACAAAATTTATTTCGAAGGTTATATCAATATGATATTAAAATTGTTATACGGCTCAGAATATGTGGTTAAAGAAGTTTTTTTATCGATTAATTTATTTTAGATTAATTAGTGAAGCTGTTATATTTTGTTTGTAAAACGGAATTTTTAAACAAAATATAGGTCTTTATTTGAATTAGGTGATATTTGTTTGGAATTATCGTTTTACGTACGATATTATGGCGTCACCACTGTACATTAAATTTGTTTGTGTATCACCTGAATGATGGTGAAATGTTAAAGAATGTAGTTCAACAGTGATGTGTTATTTTACAGTAGTGACGTCATAGTTTGCTAAAAGCTAGCCCTATGTTGGTATGTCCGAACTATATTTAAGTATAAAATTAAATTATTGTTGTTGTTGATATTTTGCCGGCTTTTGAACGACACCACTCTTTATTAATATTATTGCTATTGTTGAGAGTTATTGCCAAATTTTTATTTGTTCTAAAATCTTTTTGTCTTTGTACATATCCATTAAATAAATTATGTACCGAGGATGTTTCGTTTTATTAATCATTCCGAACTTTAACACACGAATTCCCGAATAATAAAATGATGATGAAAGTATGCCTTGGCACTAAATGCATGCAAGACTGTGATCATTAAAACACGAGTGTTAAATACTGAATCCGTTTTATTACAAAAAAAGAACAAAAGCATGACTACAACCAGTCAGTACGTAAACATACAATAATAATAATATTTGTCTTAAAATTACAATATGATGTCTACCTTATTTAACCTCTATTAGAATAACCAAAGTTCGCCTCATCGCATACCGCAATAAGATGTATATCTATTTCAATTTCAATTCAGATACTTTATTGAAGAACAAGCTTACTCAGAATTTTTTATTTCGTTTATAAACAAACTTAGTCCATGAAAGTGTATGTATAATATGTATCTAAGTGATTTGTCAATATAACCTAATTCGGTTGTCGTATTTATTGCACACGCGTTCAATAAATCTAACCATTAAATCTTCTTAGGAAACAATATTTGGGTCGAATTCACGCCTTGTCAATTTTTTTATTCTACGTTGTGACTAATCTCAGCTAGTAACATCGATTTTACCACATACATTTTACCAACGAAATAATTATATAACAACTCGTCATTTATTTGTATGAAAATATATATAACAGTTTAAAGAGTATCTATTTAAACATATTCTCCTGTTCAGTGCATTTACTATAAGTTTTTAAAGTATGATAGTTGCCAGTGTAAAAAAGACAGACATGGGAGAGAGGAATTGTAGGGCGCCATTTTATTTATACAATGGCAACCTTGCTTTAAGAGCTCTAGTAAACGCACTGTATGCTACATCTATGATCTATCGTGGCAAGTTCATTCCCTTGTGCTACGAGTGAAATTATTCCATGTAATAACAACAGAATCGAATCGTATTATGTTTGCTACAACTGCTCATGAGAAATATATCTGTCGGGCCTCGGCGGGAGACTGTTCCATCGGGCAGTATGGGCATTTCAATCTGAAAAATGCAAATTTAGTTCATGATTTTGTAACAAAATAGCTGCGATTGTGGAGGGGTGCAATGATAAGCATGGCGACTTGTACAATAGATCCTATTTAATTTTAATCTATTGTTGAAATTCATGTGCAATAAACAACAATCCATTACATGAATGTTGATTCATGTTTGTTCACACTTGAATAAAATATAATCAGAACTTGATGTGAACGTATATGTCGATGATTGATATATGAGTTTGAATGCCAACTGTAATGTATAAGGCGACTATCAACATGCCCCTAATGTTTTCTTAGATAAAGATTCGATAATTATATTAACGTCGTACTTAGTGTCAACTTCCTAATCTCCGAAGAAGTAATGCAATACAAAAAATGGAGTGTTTTTATATCAGATGTAAACCAGAAATGATAACGAATATCAAGACGTTTGTTATTTATTTTTTTATCAAGCAAAAAGTTTTAACCTGTAAAAATACTCCTAGCCTAAATGCTGTGCAGAAGCGTCACCATAAATAATTATCTCTGTTTATCCGCACAAAAAAGACAGAATATTATGGATCAACATTTTTCCAACAACTTGGCTGTAACATATTTGTACAGAATAAAAGTAAGTGCTATACTAACTTGGCTCCATGGCGAGTTTGTTGAGCGCGTCCCTAGATATGACGTGTCCGCACAGCAGCCGCATCGGCGGGTTCTGTTCCGACGCCTGCTGCCGCAGGATGGGACACGCGAACACCGAGTGGTAGCCGCCGCCATCCTCACCAAGATCAACTGGAATATAAAAAGTTTTTATTTAGTTAGTAGACCACAGTACGAAAATGCGGGAGTCGTTATGTTATTGTGTGTTGCTACGTATCAACAATGACGTTATATGTGGTTTATGTTCTTCGGTATGAGGCCGACGTTTCTTTTATAGTGTACTGGCGAACGTTAAATGGATGTCTTACTGCAAATATTAGCAGGTAACCGTAAAAAAGTATTAGGATGAAATTCCTTCAGCAACCAAATACAGTCAAAGATGCTGAGAGGTTATTTACGGGTCACTCAAAAATTTTCTTTAAATTTATTAATATGCAGTGGATAAACATAATGTTTGTATGTGATGTGCAGAGTATTGTATGTGCATACCTCGAAGGGCAGCTCGTCGTCGGACCAGGCGGCGATGACGTGCGGGTGCGACATCTTGGCGCGGATGTCGTGCAGCGCGGGCAGCACGCGCGCGCCCGCCAGCACGCCGCCCGCCAGCGGCGACAGCGGCGCCAGCGCAGCAGCGCGCACGCCTCCTTGATGAACAGCTCGGCTGCCTCCGCGCCTGCATCGAGACAGTAGCACACTCAAACAAACACTGCATTATAAACACATGTCTAGGCATCCGTTAAGGATAATGACGGCCCGATACTTTTACTACTACTGCAATCATCCACTGTCAACAACAAAAATCATCATAATTAAAATATTTTGACGTTGAAAATTGACCCCTGTCATGTATTACACGTATTGCACTTTCATTGTTGAAGTGTAGACACGAAACTTTAGTGATCATGAAATGGGTAAATAGACGAAAAATATATTTTTCATAGTAATTATTCGTAATGTAAATAATTCGTGTGGTAGTGTGTTGGCATCGTACCGAGCGCCTTGGGGTCGAGCAGATGCTGGTAGATGCTGGGCGCGGGCCCCGCGCCGGGCGTGCACCAGGCCAGCGCGCACACGGCGGCCTGCAGCGCGCGCTCGTGCCGCGCCGCGTGCGCCGGGAACTGCCGCCGCGCGTACTCGATGGCCGCGCCCACGCCCTGCTCGCGGCCAGCTGCGACCAACACACCATTTAAAATAACTTCAGATAATTGCCACAAATTTTAGACATAATTTTGAACAATTATCTATTTTCTAGGATGCTTGTGTTCTACAAGCACAAGCTAAGTCCTAGAAAAGTCAGGACACAAGCATTGTGCAGAAAGGTATCATTTGCATTTCATGTTTTTTATTTCTTCACCATTTCAAGTCAACAATACCACAACTGACAACAGGTAACACACCTTGAGTGCCTGCATCCTATGCAAAGTGAAGGGTAGTGGAGAGTTGTGTAACTCATGAGCGCGGCGCTCGACCCAGTGCAGGGCTGCACTGGGGTCGCCCTCAGCAAGCGCGGCCGCACAGCGCTGTAGTAATGCAAAGTGCAAGTCCGCTCCACTCCTGTAACATTCGCTTCTGCCACGAAGGTATCGCCCACGTCTTCTAAACCCTGTTGGATGTTTTGATAAAATATTTTTTTAGTACATGCATGTAATATCTATGTACAATAGTCGTGTTTTAAGGCGGAGTACTGGTCCCTCAGAAAATTAACTATGCAACGTGCAATACCACTTAGCAAGGATAACATGCAGAAAAAAGCATGTTTAACCAACCATTCAGAGAAAATAATTGAAGGTTTATGTTAATAACTGTGAAATTATACAGGTTTTTATCATGATACTGTTCTATAATAATTTGTGAGATATTAGTTTTTACTTACCTGTCTATATAAATGTTGTGCGATAGCTTGTTCCATGATAGGCCTATTGACATCATTACAAAATGACTCAGCCTTTGGTGCCACCGAGGCATAGTCAGCTATAAAGTGCCTATCAATAGATTTTCCCACTCGCGATACTGTAGCATGAAGTTCTCTATGCTCTATGGAGTAAAACGAAAATTAAGATAAATATGAATGTGAAATGTTTATAAAGACTTCATGTTATTACACAATACATATACACATTTCTATGTGTTTATACGAGTACACGTCTAGTGAAGTAGAAGTGAGTTTAGAAGCATTCATCCCAGTATGCATTGAAGTAGAACTTACCAGTAGACATCTGAAACACAGCCTGTTTAACAGAAGCTGCCAGGTCAGTCACTGACATGGCCTGTGCTGGTATGAGCGGGGTGTTGGCAGGTTCTAGAAAAAAATATAAGGTCAATGTTTGTTTATATATAACAGCAATTATTTGATTTTTATGTTTGTTAGAAAATAACAAAGTTTCTTTAGTGTTTGTATGTCATTGGTTCACAAATCAATGTAATAAATAAGATATATGCACTATTATTGTTTACAAGAATAAGATGTGGATCTGAAAGTGGGTATTCTTTAGTAATCGGCTGCATTAATAGGAGGGTGGGGATGGGGGGAGGGGGGAGGGGTGGTGCCCAGGATATACCCCCTAAAGGGAAAAGATGCGGAAACGTATATTTTTTGAGATTTTTTTAAATTTAGTTTTGAGGTTAGGAGTGTCAAAACGGTGTTATTGGCTCGGTCGACGGAGCCCCGCTTCGCGGGGCTCCTACTTCTGGTGGTTTAAAAATAAATAACCACGAAGTGGTTGGCGGGGTCTATTCGCTCGCTTCGCTCGCTCAACGACCCGCCAACCACTTCTAACCTAACCTGTCCATGTCGGGGTGCTCCGATCGGGGTGTTAACTATGATGATGGTTCTAGATTTAGTTTTATACATTTCAACATTTTACATAAATTTCGATTTATATGATAATCATCATACAATTTTAGAAAAATCACAATACGAAACACGGACTAAAACAATCGCGAACGAAAAGCGAATGAACTAAATGAACTATTGGAATGTAATTACACTCTTTGACAGTTGAGTGACACTTCAATATGACGGTTAGAGTGAGAAAAACACTAGTTTTTGCCATACATTATAAAATTTTCTGTTTCATTTTTTGAGAATTAACCTCAAAACTTTAATTTAAGATTTCTCAAAAACTACACATTTCCGCACAAAAACACTTTATATTATAACTCGGGGCATCATTGCCGATCTATTAAAACCAAAAACACCCAGTAATTCGTGCAGCCCGTTTCTAAAGTCAACCCTATTATAATGTTGATAAGCAAGAATCAAGTATTTTAAGAGAAATGAAAAACCCAGTCAATGTGGTCTGCTTTGTTTATCTGCTTGCATTGACATTCAATAATATTTTACTTATATTCGACGACATACTCATAAAGCAAGACATACGTATGTGGTAGATGCGCAAATAGTCAAAACCACACAACAGCCTAAATAAATAAAAAATGAAAAATACCATGTCATGGCCCAAAAATATACACAAACACACAAACATGACACTGAACAAAGGACACTTACGTTTAGCTATTTCCTTCCTTAAATCTTCCACTTGGTCTATTATATCTTGTAAAACTCTGTTTGTATTATCATTTAGAGAGTTAAATTTTGTTAAAGCTTTATCCAAATCTTGTTCAACCCCAAGACACGAATCCATGGTTAAGTGATCACAATATCGTGGTATATAAACACCGTTACGTAGTTCTAGCAGTAAATACGGCAAATGTTACTAGGAAAGTCACGTTTAATAGCTATGTAATTTAAACAATTTAGATGTATTTTATGAAAACAGACATTTTGCTTTCTACTGAATTTCTAAATTACACAGATAAAAATGAAATGTCATTTACTTTTAGCACTTTCAAAATATTGGCTGTATTGGCTACAGAAATAAACAAGAGAGTTGCAAAGAGTTGCTAGGTATAATACTTTTAAGTTATTATATTAAAATTTGCTTATTTCTTTGTGAAGGAAGATTGCATTTAAAAATCTGTTTAAATTAAATAAAGTCAGATTATAATATAATTCCTGTTT
>NW_020800441.1:0-20904 GCF_003590095.1 Trichoplusia ni | reverse complement strand
ACACGAATCTATACTAATATATAAAGCTGAAGAGTTTGTTTGTTTGTTTGTTTGAACGCGCTAATCTCAGGAACTACTGGTCCAAATTGAAAAAATATTTTTGTGTTGAATAGACCATTCATCAAGGAAGGCTTTAGGCTATAAACCATCACGCTGCGACTAATAGGAGCGAAGATACAATGGAAAATGTTAAAAAAAACAGGGCAGTATGAATCATAACTTATATCTTCTACCCACGGGGACGAAGTCGCGGGCAACAGCTATATTTAATATACCGTTAATTAAAAATACAAAATGCCACCTAAAAACGACCATCTTTATCTCGAAATTCGAGAGATGCTAAGAGGATGAGAAATGCGCGTTCTCAAGAATCAGCAGAGGAAAAAGCACATCGATTAAACTCTATGAGAGTTAGTGCCTCAACTTCTCGAGCCAATGCAAGCTCTCCAGAGAGAGAGATGCGATTAGCAGCTGACAGAGCGAGACGAGCTACATCACGTGCGTCTCAAAGCTTTTCTCAACGAGAACTTAGGCTTACTATTGACCGAGAACAACATGTGTTATCCCGAGAAGCTGAAACTGCTTCACAACGAGAACTACGGCTCTCAGCTGACCGAGAAACGTCATACATTGTCTCGTGAGTCAGAAACCTTCACTGAAAGGGAACTACGGCTTACAGCTGATCGCGAACATCATATTTTATCTCGAGAATTGACAAATGATAGGGTGCACCATAATATTATTCGATCTCTTGAAGATGAACATGAAGCATGTACAACGAATAGAGTCGGTACGTGAACATTACAATTCTTTGAGACAAGATCGATTAATAAGTTTGTCTAATGAAAGATTAAGAATCGAAAATATTCGGTCTCTTGAAACGGACGAACAGCGAGAGGCCCGTCTTACCTCAGACAGATTTCGACATAGTCTTAATAACTTAGATTTACACATAGATGATCAATCTAGAATTTCGGTGGCGTGGTCCGACAAATATAAAAGTGGGTTTGCTTATATCCTTGCAATTGATTACAGATCATCTTCTTTAATGGGCAATAGTATGTGTTCTTTGTAATGCTTCAAAGTGGAGTAAGGAGTCGGCTGGTTTCTGTTGTTCTGGAGGCAAAATAAATTTGCCTTCTTTCGCAGACCCGCCGGAACCATTGAAATCACTACTTTTAGGGGAACATGAGCAATCTAAACAGTTCTTAGACAATATTCGCACTTATAATAGTGCGTTTCAAATGACATCCTTTGGTGCTCAACAAATCTCAAAAGGTCCTTTCATGCCTACTTTTAAGGTACAAGGTCAGTTTACCATTTGATAGGATCCCTTTTGCCTGAAGACCAACCTAAGTTTCTTCGAATATATTTCGTATCCGACTACAACGAACAGTCGAATATAAGAAATCAATATTTCCCGAATTTAAATACTGAACTAATTCACAACTTCAAGACATGTTGCATCAGGTTAATTCATATGTATGCAGTTTAAATCGGCACTAGAAGCTCTTCCTCGATATGATGATAGCAATTATAAAATTGTTATAAATGCCGATAAGGCGTCCAACTCAGGAACATCCTAGGCGTTATAATGCTCCATCCACAAATGAAGTTGCTGTGGTATTGGTCGACCAAGAATGTGATAGGCGTGATATTGTTATCCGGTCCAGAGACAATCGTTTGCAACGTATTTACGAAACCCACAGGGCTTATGACAGTTTGCAATATCGACTGATATGTTGTCGAGGGGAAGATGGTTATTATACCAAACTGATCCGCATACAGGTGCACCTAATTATAATAAAAAGATTTCATGCCTTCAATTTTATTGTTACCACTTGCAAGTGAGACGGAATAGGTTTGTATACTTTCAACGTTTTCGTGGCTTCTTCAATCAGTTTATTGTTGACATGTACGCAAAAATTTAAACCGAAAGTTTAGTTTACTTACGATCTAATCAAAGGCAGCTACGCGCTGAAGAATACGTACACCTTCGCGACGCCATGCAGCAAGATAATGATACGGTGAATATGGGCCGTTTAGTTATTTTACCCTCTTTTTTTACTGATGGTCCACGGTACATGCACGAACGTACTCAAGATGCTTTTTGTTACGTAAGAAAATATGGACGTCCCGACTTATTTATTACAGTAACTACCAATCCTAAGTGGGATGAAATCACTCGGGAGCTTCTTGAGGGTCAAGCACCGCATGAAAGCCATGATATCATCGCAAGAGTTTTTTATTTAAAATTAAAATTAATGATAGATCTACTTACCAAAGATAACATTTTTGGAGAAGTATTGTGTATATGTATAGTGTTGAATGGCAAAAACGCGGCTTACCTCACGCACATATCCTGCTATGGTTAAAAGATGAGGTTCGACCTAATGATGTAGACAGTTTAATCAGTGCTGAAATTTCAAGTCCGATTGCAGATCGCGTGCTATACGACAGTGTTAAAACCCATATGATACATGGTCCATGTGGTGCATTTAACGGGAATCCTACTTGCATGCAAGACGGTCGTTGCACTAAAAGATATCCAAAATGCTTAGTGGATGAAACTGTAACGGGACATGATGGATACCCATTATATCGTCGTCGTTGAAGAGACAATGGTGGTTTTACTGTTGAAAAACGAGTGTCTAGACAACAGGTAACTTTAGATAATAGGTGGGGCGTTCCGTATTCGCCTGTGTTGTCTAGAACATTTCAAACTCACATAAATGTTGAAATGTGTAATAGTGTAGAGTCAATAAAATATATTTGTAAGTACATTAATAAGGGCAGTGACCACGCTACATTTGCGTTGAGAAATGAACATAATGAAATTACTAGATTTCAGTCAGGCAGATATATTAGTTCTTCAGAAGCTGTGCGGCGGATCTTAAGTTTCAACATTCACGAAAGATATCCACCTGTGACTCATCTAGATGTTCATCTTGAAGGCGGTCAACGTATATATTTCAACGCCGAAAATGTTACAGAACGATTAGAGAACCCTACACAAACGACTTTATTAGCATTCTTTCGACTTTGCCAAACTGATGATTTTGCAAAATCTCTTTTGTATGAGGAAGTTCCATCGTATTATACCTACAATAAGCAACGAGGTGTCTTTAATCGGAGACGCCGTGGCAGGCCTGTAGGTGGCGAGTCAGGTATTTTCACAGAACATGTTCTTGGTAGAGTGTATACCGTTCATCCTAACAACGCTGAGTGTTTCTATTTGCGATTATTGTTACACACAGTGCGAGGACCAACCTCATTTATAGATTTTAGAAAAGCTTGCCAAGCGCGTCATTTGCTTGAAAATGATCAGCATTGGGATGACGCTTTAGCAGAATCCTGTATTAGTGATAATCCACGACGATTATCCATTTATTTGTAACATTACTAACATTTTGTAATTTGTCAGATGCTATACAATTATGGGAAAAATATAAAGAAAAACTTGCAGAAGACTTTCTTAGGAATATATCTCACAATGATGAAGGCACAACTAATGATAACGTCCGTGATCTTGCTATAAATCAGTGTTTATTGGCTCTTCAGGATGACTTAACAGCCGTAGGCGGTAAATTACTATGTGAATATGGTTTGCCAAAATTGCCAACACCAACCTCAGTCGGAGACGTTACTAAAAGGGAATATTCCGCAGAGATTGGTTACAACCCAATGGAACTGCTGACGATATTAGAAAGCGGTGTCCCAATGATGACTGCAGAACAACGTTCAGTCTATGATCGCATGTGCGAGAGTGTTCAAATAATTTGGGGACAATATGGTTACTAAATTAATATTAGCTTCCGTTCGAAACCAGGGTAAAATTGCTCTTGCCGTGGCTTCATTAGGGATAGCTGCAACATTGCTACCAGGAGGTAAAACTGCTCACACTATTATTAAAATACCAATTGATTTAGATCGCACGGAAAGTCCAACCTGTAGTATTTCAAGCAATAGCGACAAAGCTAAGGTATTACGCGAGTGTAATTTAATCATATGAGATGAGTGTACGATGGCCCATCGAAAAGGAGTAGAAGCGGTAGACAGAACTTTAAGGGATATAAAACAAAATGATCGACCAATGGGCGGTATCACGGTTTTATTTTGTGGTGATTTCCGACAAACCTTGCCGGTAATACTACGGGGAACCCGAGCTGATGAGGTTAGGGCTTGCCTGAAAAGCTCTTATTTGTGGCGTGATATACAATCGATGCATTTAACTATAAACATGCGAGTGAGAACTGGAGATAATCCAGATAATAGTCAATTTTCTAATACATTATTAAAGATTGGTGAAGGTACCTATCCACAACTACACCAAGGAAAACTTATCTTGACGCCTGAATTATGTTGTATAGTTCAATCTCAAACACATCTGATATCGTCGGTTTACGGTGACAAATATATTAAATAGGGACAATACTTGGCTCAGCGAAAGATCCATTTTAACTCCTCGCAATGATCAGGCATTTGAGATTAATAACAAAATACTGTCAAATCTACAGGGGGAAAGCAAAGTTTATAGATCAATAAATAGAATGGTCGATGAACAAGAAGCCACTAATTATCTACCCGATAGAATTCTTAAATTCTTTAAATATGCCCGGACTTCCTTCTCATGAAATTTGTTTAAAAATTGGCATTCTGATTATTCTACTCCGAAATTTAAGACCACCACAACTTTGCAATGGAACTCGACTGAAAGTAACCCAGTTGCAACAAAATATAATCGACGCTCAAATTGTAACAGGTTGCGGTGCAGGAGAAACCGTCTTTATCCCCAGAATACCCATTATACCAAATAATTTTCCGTTCCAATTTAAAAGAACGCAATTCCCGGTATCGGTGTGTTATGCAATGACAACTAATAAAGCTCAAGGGCAGACTCTTCGTGTTGCCGGAGTAGATCTCGGTGTCAGTTGTTTCTCGCATGGTCAGTTATACGTTGCTCTTTCCCGGGTTAGCAGTTCTAGAAATCTTTATGTTCACGTGCCGGACGCAACAACTTCCAATATAGTTTAAGCCTCATGTAAATGTGATCTAAACAATATAACCAATACATTAACTTAATAACAGAAGGAGTCACACGCTAACAGATTTGCGGACACAGCTATCTTTTCTGCCGAAAGTCGCTATTACACGCGAACGAAGTCGCGGGCAAAAGCTAGTCGCTCCATAAAATTAGTTCCTCGACATCTTCAGAAATATGCTCGCCTTAGTATTTTATTAGACAAGAGCTGACTTCCTGAGCACCCTTTCCAGCCATTCCTTCTATCCAAACAAAACACTCACTTGAGTTGGTTTTTGCCGAATAAATACCCATATTATAAAGCCAAAGCTGTCGTTTATAGTAAATAATTCCAGTAGGTATCTAAGGCATTGGAAGCGTTTTTGTAGGTCAAACGTAAGAAATTCTATTTCCTTACATTGAGTAGCCAGAATAAAATCATTCTTCATTTTATGCCGCGCCTGTTCCCATTTTCGGCAATGTTCGTCGCATTCTGTATCTATGGCTGTTTTTTCCTCAGCAGTTTTGCAATGAGTTAATTTCGCTTGTAATGTGTCACACTTGTTACAAGTGTCTTTCTTAAGAGGTGCTCGTTTAAGATTAAAACACGTGTAAAATAACTTTGTGTACATAGCCTTACTAACCTTCTCAGCTTCTCATAAATGTTCACAGTATAAACCGTACATTCTGTCTAAAGTCATGTCCGGCATAAGATATTCGGTCTCGCGCTCACTCCTTCTATAGTGTGATTTATGTATATTTAGGAAGAGAGTTAATATGACATCTTACTTGTGAAACTAATTCGTCGCTGCATTTGTTCTAACCTCCACTTTTTGATCCTCTTCTATCTAAACAATCTTGTGTCCTCATTTTAGTCAAAGCAGTATTAACTCTCTTTGTAGAAACACCAAGTGTTTTGACAAATAAATCCCGGCATACTTCGAATTTATCTAATAGATATTTACGAATGATTTTTTTCTTCATATTGCTATTAGTCATCCTTCTTTTTACCTCGGCTTCTTTGACGCTTGCTGCAATGTACATATTCTGGGTATTGTAATTTTCTAGTTTGTAAAAAGTCTCAAATATTTTCTGTCGATTGGTTGAATCTATTTTTTCCCAGCACTTCGTTTTACAATTACATTTATAATCAATAAATTCTCTCGATTGGACTTCGATGTTTTTATAATTGTGAAAAGGCTTGTTAGAATGTCTGTTTTTCTTTCTCTCCATCCTAGATAGACCACCATACTTAATTTTTTTTCGGCCTTTTTTTTGGTCTTCCTTTTGTAGGTACTTCGTCATTAATACTCATTGTATCGTCATCAGAACATGGTATAAAAACTGGTGATTTTGCAGTCATTTCGCCTTCAGAAGCAGACTCTTCTATGATAGTGCGCCTAGACTTCCCATTAAGCAGCCTCATTTTCTTGCCGCCAGTAACTATTATATCATCACCATAATCTGATGAATCTGAGACATAGTCAGGACTTTTAAAAGGGGACAAGTTATCAAGTAGGTCTAATATCGGCGAGGAATATTCTTCTAAGCGATCTGGCGAAGTTAAGTTATTCCTTAGAGGTGAAGAAAGCTTCTCCATAGGCTGTGGTGTGTATTTGACGTACGTATGAGACGTACCAGGTTCTTCATTACCTTGCGCTGTAATAAAAAAATATATATGTTTTTACAACAATAACGATTCCTTCCATAAAAATATGGCCACAAAAAAAAATAGTTCTTATAAAGCCTTGTCACCACTAGGCGGGATATGTCGATGGATGTATGTCGCCGACAGCCATCGAACGACAAAGCTGACGTTACCAGAAGGGTAATGAAACATAGGGCAAATGCCACCTATTGTGAACGCGGTCTACTGTTTTACAATATTTATTTATACATGATAGAACCGAATGTTTGTGGTTCTTTTTTGCAAAATGATATTAGCAACTAAATATTACGAATTTATTTTACACATAACGGTACCATAGAAATTCGGTTCTATTTCGTGTATAAAAAATAATCGTTGATAAATGAATATTAGGTGTAATGTATAATAGTACCAAGTATGCGTGGATCTGTTTTGTATAAAATCACATGATAGAAATATCGTTAATAGGTTTGAACAATAGAATCATGCTGTACCGTGGTTCCATTTAGTTTTACAAGTAACGTTTCTTTTTGGTTCTGTTCTGCTTTTAATATACCTAGTTTCCAAGGGCGAAATCATGTGGTTTTTTTTTTGTATAAGAATTTAAACCACCTTTACATTAGTATTCTTCAAAAAAAGCAAAAAATAAAATTTGTTGAGTGGTTCCATTTTGCATAAATACAGACAATTGTAGTAGCATTTAAAGGTCTGCTGGAGGTCATGAAAACATGTTTGTTGTATTCATTCATTAAAACAAATTCATAAAAAAATCATTCATAGCTAGAAATATGTCTTCTCATAAACGATTGATATCACAAATAGATGGAATGTTTTCTTCTTGCTCTTTTGGGTTTTAGTAATTTTTCGTTAATAAATTGAAAGCTAGGCGTAAGCTAAGTCGGCTAATCTAGTCTTGGATAGCTAGGTACGGTTATGTGGCGAAACTTTGGAGAGGACTATATTTTATCTTGCGGTTGATAGCGATAGATTTGTTGAAGAGTTTGATTGACTTTGGCATATGCCGATAAACTGTTCATCTTTCCATACTGATATTTTAAATGCGAAAGTATCTCTCTGTCTGTCTCGCTGTTACACCAATACTACTGAACCGACAGTATAGAAATTTGGTTTACAGATAATATGATTAAGGACTTAGGCTACTACTTAGATGAAAAAAAGGGTTGTAATGGGGGCTAATGGTAGGTCAAAACTCTGTTTATAAACATTGTTTGTTAAAAGTAATGAAATATGTGCACAACAACGGCAGCACGGCACAACGGTAGTCTGAATTTAAGGGGTGTAATGGGGGTGTGTGTCTCAAATGTGTCCAGGAAACATTTTATCTCGGCATGCCCATGGAAACGGGGACCACCAAACACAACTGAAGTCCACGCGGACGGAGTCGCGGGCAACATCTAGTATTATAAATACGAAAGTATCTCTGTCTGTCTGTCTTGCTTTCACGCCAAAACTACTGAACCGATTGCAATGAAATTTGTTACATAGATTGTTTAGAGCCTCAGGAAGGACATTGGCTACTTTTCAACTGGAAAAAGGGTTGTGCCTAAGTAAGGTAAAGTAGTAAGGTCAAAAAGTTTCCGGCCTACCCGCATTGGATTAACTAAAGATATCAAACTTGACATGAAATATCTTGACTTTTATCGACATACCCACAGTTCAAAGTATTAGTATATTTCATGTATATACAGATTATAACCTTTTAAAGTTAGAAAGTCGACAAAGGACTTTCGAAAACAACTGTGCTTAGAATCCGACATGAGCATTTGGGTATGAATAAGGTTAGTGCAAGGTGGGTCCCAAAACTTATTTCCGCTGTTCAGAAGCTAGAACGTGTAAAGTGCTGTGCTCAATTTTTATCCCTGTGTGAAGGCCGACGGAAAGATGTTTAGATGTTTGATGAAACTATGGTTCTTTATCGTGATTCTTTGTCTAAAAAAGAATCGATGGAGTGGCGTCGTCCCAGCTCACCGCGGCCTTAAAAAGCCAAGGTGTCCCAGTCACAAAAAAGATCAAAATCAAAATCAAACGTCATTTATTCAAATTAGGCTACTAAGTAGCACTTTTTGAAGGTCAAATTACATTGGACAGCAACCAGTTTTGCCCACCCGTCACCGCTTCCTAAGTGCTTTTGCTGTGAGAGAAGAAACGGCGCAACAAACTCCCCAACAGCAAGCTGTCTTTCCATTTACAATATAATTATTAAAAAATATATGAAAATAAGTGTGTAGGTGCCGTGCCAAACAAACAAATATTGGGTATGAATAAGGTCAGTGCAAGGTGGGTACCAAAACTTATTTCCGCTGTTAAGAAGCAAGAACGTGTAAGTGCTCTGCTCAATTCTTATCTCTGTGTGAAGGCCGACAGAAAGATGTTTTGGATTTAATTTTAACAGGAGATGAAACTATGGTTCTTTATCATGATATACTTTAATATAAATACTTTCGCATTTATAATATTAGTATGGATTAATAAGTATGGAAGTATGGATAAGTACGGATTGCGGATATATTTTGTCGACTCAAAATTAATATTTTTTTATGTTTTGTTATTCATATAAGGTAACGTATTTCGCATACTATCATACTTTATTCTAAAATGTATTGATTTTTTTACGTGTGTGTATGGATGGATATTAAGCGATCTACAAATTCAGCCGTGCATTTTTATGGGCTTTTATTACTTTGAGCTAAGGCTTATAATTCCCTAAATAAAATATTTGATTACGTTGGTTTTACGCAGTGGTCCTAATTTAGATTAAATGAAGGATATCTCTGGAGAAAATTAACACGTATAAATAATGATGGGAATCGATTCAGAAGCCGATTCTGAGCAAACTACTTTCAGGTCTTGCGTTTATTCTGTTACATGTTGTATATCTGTTAAGGTTGTTGAACAACTTGGTAACTGTATTAACTTTGGTGAAGAACATATTCAATTACATCTTCATTTAAGAAAAACAAAATGATAGTATATTATAAAACACTCCTGTGAAAATCAAACGTCTTATTCCATCATCACCATGAATATACTACAAATTACTTGACGGGCCTGTTGGTCTAGTGGTTAGTGACACTGACTGCTATACTGGAGGACGTGGGTTCGATTCCCGCCCAGGACAAATCTTGTGTGATAAGCATGATCATTTGTTCTGGTGTCTGGGTGTAATTTATCTATAACTAGCTTTTGCCCGCGACTTCGTTCGCGTGTAATAGCGACTTTCGGCAGAAAAGATAGCTGTGTCCGCGAATCTGTTAGCGTGTGACTCCTTCTGTTATTAAGTTAATGTATTGGTAATATTGTTTAGATCACATTTACATGAGGCTTAAACTATATTGGAAGTTGTTGCGTCCGGCACGTGAATATAAAGATTTCTAGAACTGCTAACCCGGGAAAGAGCAACGTATAACTGACCATGCGAGAAACAACTGACACCGAGATCTACTCCGGCAACACGAAAAGTCTGCCCTTGAGCTTTATTAGTTGTCATTGCATAACACACCGATACCGGGAATTGCGTTCTTTTAAATTGGAACGGAAAATTATTTGGTATAATGGGTATTCTGGGAATAAAGACTGTTTCTCCTGCACCGCAACCTGTTACAATTTGAGCGTCGATTATATTTTGTTGCAACTGGGTTACTTTCAGTCGAGTTCCATTGCAAAGTTGTGGTGGTCTTAAATTTCGGAGTAGAATAATCGGAATGCCAATTTTTAAACAAATTTCATGAGAAGGAAGTCCGGGCATATTTAAAGAATTTAAGAATTCTATCGGGTAGGTAATTAGTGGCTTCTTGTTCATCGACCATTCTATTTATTGATCTATAAACTTTGCTTTCCCCTGTATATTTGACAGTATTTTGTTATTAATCTCAAATGCCTGATCATTGCGAGGAGTTAAAATGGATCTTTCGCTGAGCCAAGTATTGTCCCTATTTAATATATTTGTCACCGTAAACCGACGATATCAGATGTGTTTGAGATTGAACTATACAACATAATTCAGGCGTCAAAATAAGTTTTCCTTGGTGTAGTTGTGGATAGGTACCTCCACCAATCTTTAATAATGTATTAGAAAATTGACTATTATCTGGATTATCTCCAGTTCTCACTCGCATGTTTATAGTTAAATGCATCGATTGTATATCACGCCACAAATAAGAGCTTTTCAGGCAAGCCCTAACCTCATCAGTTCGGGTTCCCCGTAGTATTACCGGTAAGGTTTGTCGGAAATCACCACAAAATAAAACCGTGATCCCGCCCATTGGTCGATCATTTTGTTTTATATCCCTTAAAGTTCTGTCTACCGCTTCTACTCCTTTTCGATGGGCCATCGTACACTCATCCCATATGATTAAATTACACTCGCGCAATACCTTAGCTTTGTCGCTATTGCTTGAAATACTACAGGTTGGACTTTCCGTGCGATCTAAATCAATTGGTATTTTAAACATAGTGTGAGCAGTTTTACCTCTTGGTAGCAATGTTGCAGCTATCCCTAATGAAGCCACGGCAAGAGCAATTTTACCCTGGTTTCGAACGGAAGCTAATATTAATTTAGTAACCATATTGTCCCCAAATTATTTTGAACACTCTCGCACATGCGATCATAGACTGAACGTTGTTCTGCAGTCATCATTGGGACACCGCTTTCTAATATCGTCAGCAGTTCCATTGGGTTGTACCCAATCTCTGCGGAATATTCCCTTTTAGTAACGTCTCCGACTGAGGTTGGTGTTGGCAATTTTGGCAAACCATATTCACATAGTAATTTACCGCCTACGGCTGTTAAGTCATCCTGAAGAGCCAATAAACACTGATTTATAGCAAGATCACGGACGTTATCATTAGTTGTGCCTTCATCATTGTGAGATATATTCCTAAGAAAGTCTTCTGCAAGTTTTTCTTTATATTTTTCCCATAATTGTATAGCATCTGACAAATTACAAAATGTTAGTAATGTTACAAATAAATGGATAATCGTCGTGGATTATCACTAATACAGGATTCTGCTAAAGCGTCATCCCAATGCTGATCATTTTCAAGCAAATGACGCGCTTGGCAAGCTTTTCTAAAATCTATAAATGAGGTTGGTCCTCGCACTGTGTGTAACAATAATCGCAAATAGAAACACTCAGCGTTGTTAGGATGAACGGTATACACTCTACCAAGAACATGTTCTGTGAAAATACCTGACTCGCCACCTACAGGCCTGCCACGGCGTCTCCGATTAAAGACACCTCGTTGCTTATTGTAGGTATAATACGATGGAACTTCCTCATACAAAAGAGATTTTGCAAAATCATCAGTTTGGCAAAGTCGAAAGAATGCTAATAAAGTTGTTTGTGTAGGGTTCTCTAATCGTTCTGTAACATTTTCGGCGTTGAAATATATACGTTGACCGCCTTCAAGATGAACATCTAGATGAGTCACAGGTGGATATCTTTCGTGAATGTTGAAACTTAAGATCCGCCGCACAGCTTCTGAAGAACTAATATATCTGCCTGACTGAAATCTAGTAATTTCATTATGTTCATTTCTCAACGCAAATGTAGCGTGGTCACTGCCCTTATTAATGTACTTACAAATATATTTTATTGACTCTACACTATTACACATTTCAACATTTATGTGAGTTTGAAATGTTCTAGACAACACAGGCGAATACGGAACGCCCCACCTATTATCTAAAGTTACCTGTTGTCTAGACACTCGTTTTTCAACAGTAAAACCACCATTGTCTCTTCAACGACGACGATATAATGGGTATCCATCATGTCCCGTTACAGTTTCATCCACTAAGCATTTTGGATATCTTTTAGTGCAACGACCGTCTTGCATGCAAGTAGGATTCCCGTTAAATGCACCACATGGACCATGTATCATATGGGTTTTAACAATGTCGTATAGCACGCGATCTGCAATCGGACTTGGAATTTCAGCACTGATTAAACTGTCTACATCATTAGGTCGAACCTCATCTTTTACCATAGCAGGATATGTGCGTGAGGTAAGCCGCGTTTTTGCCATTCAACACTATACATATAACACAATACTTCTCCAAAAATGTTATCTTTGGTAAGTAGATCTATCATTAATTTTAATTTTAAATGAAAAACTCTTGCGATGATATCATGGCGTTCATGCGGTGCTTGACCCTCAAGAAGCTCCCGAGTGATTTCATCCCACTTAGGATTGGTAGTTACTGTAATAAATAAGTCGGGACGTCCATATTTTCTTACGTAACAAAAAGCATCTTGAGTACGTTCGTGCATGTACCGTGGACCATCAGTAAAAAAGAGGGTAAAATAACTAAACGGCCCATATTCACCGTATCATTATCTTGCTGCATGGCGTCGCGAAGGTGTACGTATTCTTCAGCGCGTAGCTGCCTTTGATTAGATCGTAAGTAAACTAACCTTTCGGTTTCAATTTTTGCATACATGTCAACAATAAACTGATTGAAGAAGCCACGAAAACGTTGAAAGTATACAAACCTATTCCGCCTCACTTGCAAGTGGTAACAATAAAATTGAAGGCATGAAATCTTTTTATTATAATTAGGTGTACCTGTATACGGATCAGTTTGGTATAATAACCATCTTCCCCTCGACAACATATCAGACGATATTGCAAACTGTCATAAGCCCTGTAGGTTTCGTAAATACGTTGCAAACGATTGTCTCTGGACCGGATAACAATATCACGCCTATCACATTCTTGGTCGACCAATACCACAGCAACTTCATTTGTGGATGGAGCATTATAACGCCTAGGATGTTCTTGAGTTGGACGCCTATCGGCATTTATAACAATTTTATAATTGCTATCATCATATCGAGGAAGAGCTTCTAGTGCCGATTTAAAACTGCATACATATGAATTAACCTGATGCAACATGTCTTGAAGTTGTGAAATTAGTTCAATATTAAATTCGGGAAATATTGATTTCTTATATTCGACTGTTCGTTGTTGTCGGATACGAAATATATTCGAAGAAACTTAGGTTGGTCTTCAGGCAAAAGGGATCCTATCAAATGGTTAACCTGACCTTGTACCTTAAAAGTAGGCATGAAAGGACCTTTTGAGATTTGTTGAGCACCAAAGGATTTCATTTGAAACGCACTATTATAAGTGCGAATATTGTCTAAGAACTGTTTAGATTGCACATGTTCCCCTAAAAGTAGTGATTTCAATGGTTCCGGCGGGTCTGCGAAAGAAGGCAAATTTATTTTGCCTCCAGAACAACAGAAACCAGCCGACTCCTTACTCCACTTTGAAGCATTACAAAAAACACATACTATTGCCCATTAAAGAAGATGATCTGTAATCAATTGCGAGGTTATAAGCAAACCCACTTTTATATTTGTCGGACCACGCCACCGAAATTCTAGATTGATCATCTATGTGTAAATCTAAGTTATTAAGACTATGTCGAAATCTGTCTGAGGTAAGACGGGCCTCTCGCTGTTCGTCCGTTTCAAGAGACCGAATATTTTCGATTCTTAATCTTTCATTAGACAAACTTATTAATCGATCTTGTTTCAAAGAATTGTAATGTTCACGTACCGACTCTATTCGTTGTACATGCTCATGTTCATCTTCAAGAGATCGAATAATATTATGGTGCACCCTATCATTTGTCAATTCTCGAGATAAAATATGATGTTCGCGATCAGCTGTAAGCCGTAGTTCCCTTTCAGTGAAGGTTTCTGACTCACGAAACAATGTATGACGTTCTCGGTCAGCTGAGAGCCGTAGTTCTCGTTGTGAAGCAGTTTCAGCTTCTCGGGATAACACATGTTGTTCTCGGTCAATAGTAAGCCTAAGTTCTCGTTGAGAAAAGCTTTGAGACGCACGTGATGTAGCTCGTCTCGCTCTGTCAGCTGCTAATCGCATCTCTCTCTCTGGAGAGCTTGCATTGGCTCGAGAAGTTGAGGCACTAACTCTCATAGAGTTTAACCGATGTGCTTTTTCCTCTGCTGATTCTTGAGAACGCGCATTTCTCATCCTCTTAGCATCTCTCGAATTTCGAGATAAAGATGGTCGTTTTTTAGGTGGCATTTTGTATTTTTAATTAACGGTATATTAAATATAGCTGTTGCCCGCGACTTCGTCCCCGTGGGTAGAAGATATAAGTTATGATTCATACCTGCCCTGTTTTTTTTACATTTTCCATTGTATTTTCGCTCCTATTAGTCGCAGCGTGATGGTTTATAGCCTAAAGCCTTCCTTGATGAATGGTCTATTCAACACAAAAATATTTTTCAATTTGGACCAGTGGTTCCTGAGATTAGCGCGTTCAAACAAACAAACAAACTCTTCATCTTTATATATTAGTATAGAAGTATAGATAGCTGTTGCCCGCGACTTCGTCCCCGTGGGTAGAAGATATAGGTTATGATTCATACCTGCCCTGTTTTTTTTACATTTTCCATTGTATCTTCGCTCCTATTAGTCGCAGCGTGATGGTTTATAGCCTAAAGCCTTCCTTGATGAATGGTCTATTGAACACAAAAATATTTTTTCAATTTGGACCAGTAGTTCCTGAGATTAGCGCGTTCAAACAAACAAACATACAAACTCTTCAGCTTTATATATTAGTATATATAGATTTGTATTTTTAATTAACGGTATATTAAATATAGCTGTTGCCCGCGACTTCGTCCCCGTGGGTAGAAGATATAAGTTATGATTCATACCTGCCCTGTTTTTTTTACATTTTCCATTGTATCTTCGCTCCTATTAGTCGCAGCGTGATGGTTTATAGCCTAAAGCCTTCCTTGATGAATGGTCTATTCAACACAAAAATATTTTTTCAATTTGGACCAGTAGTTCCTGAGATTAGCGCGTTCAAACAAACAAACAAACTCTTCAGCTTTATATATTAGTATAGATATGTATTTAGTATATAAGAGTAAGTTTATCAGTTGTCTGGTTACCATAACACAAGCTCTGCTTAGCTTGGGATCAGATAACCGTGTGTGGGTTGTCCCAGGGTATATAATTATTATTATATTACTTCACTTCGATAGTTTGATTGAAAGCTATGAAGTCCACACATACAATCCCTAAACTAACAGCTTTAGAGAAAACGATGAAATCAGAATTCCCGTACACCAACAAGACATATACGTGTTACCATCACCCAGTTCAATTTACGTCGAGGGTCAAGCAAATTTCTTCGACAAAGATGGAAAACCGATTAAGAAAGATATTACGTTCAGTAACAACTCTGTTATGTTTTTGTTTCAATATATCAGATACGAAATAAATGGCATTGAAATAGATCGCAATAAAAATTCTGGAATAACTTCGACAATAAAGTCACACGTTTCAATGAATGATGGAGAAAATAAAGTTGCTGCTTTGTGGAGTTGGAATCTAGATGGATACAAAAGTGATGGTCATTTTAGTGCTATTGTACCTCTTAATAAAATTTTGAATTTGCTGATCGGATAGGATCACAATAAAATTGTGATAAATTGTAAACATGAACTTATTTTGAATAGAAGTAATTCTAACTTAAACAGTATCATAGCAACTGATGATATA
Organism: Trichoplusia ni; assembly: GCF_003590095.1. Classification (NCBI taxonomy): domain Eukaryota; kingdom Metazoa; phylum Arthropoda; class Insecta; order Lepidoptera; family Noctuidae; genus Trichoplusia; species Trichoplusia ni. Next base: position 4,663 of record NW_020800441.1, on the reverse strand, counting down.
ACGCATTTTCAAATAGAAATAAAAAGATTGCAATGGCGTGTACCACATATAAAAGTGTCAGACCGGGAACGACTGACACTACTAAAACACTTGGAAAGAGATCAACCTATTCAAATAGCGTTTCGAAATTGGGATTTATATGAGTATCCTTTGCTCCCTAAAACTACAAAACATTCTTGGTCAGTTAAGACTGCATCGCAATTAGAGAAACCTCGATATGTAATTTTTTGCTTGCAAATCAACAGAAAAAATAATAAATCCAAAGACAGTTCTCTGTTTGATCACTGCTGGGTTACTAACGTAACACTATTTCTGAATTCACAGTATTATCCTTACGAGCCTTTAAGCTTACATTTTTCTGAGAACAAATACAATATATTATAGTGGCGAAGGCTCCATACAACTCGATTCCTACCGGCTTCCCTTTCGAAATATATTAAATACTAGTGTCTATTATTTTTCACCTAACCTAACCTAACCTAACCTCCGCCAGAGCACTACGGCCTCTGCCTCGATCCTGACCAATGACCAATGACCAATGACCTAAGATTCCATACCATCATAATTCTCAGCCTCTTTCTCTACTTGAAACGGTACTCAGTTCTCGAACATACATCTGAGATACAGTTACTTTGAATAAAGTCTTTACTTGAGTTAGTTACTAACTCTTTCCCACAAAGTTTAACTTACAAGTTTAATACTCAACACGCATAGCTGACAATAATGACATGTGGATCAACACCTATCGTCATTCAAATAATAAGAAACTCATTAAAACATAACAGTGCTCAAATTCGATTAACTCTGGAAAATGTTCACCACCACTATTCAATCATAATCATAAACCAAATGACCTTCACTCGGTCCAAAAATCAAAATCAAAATCAAAATTCATTTATTCAAATTAGGCTACTAAGTAGCACTTTTTGAAGGTCATTTACATTGGACAGCACCCAGTTTCGCCCACTCTTCACCGCTTCCTAAGTGCTTTTGCCATGTCCAACACCAACACCATGTTACCTCCTCAGGTTACCAAACAGTAGGCAACCTCTATCCGGTCACCACCACACGTAACCTCTATCCGGTCACCACCACACGTAACCTCCATCCGGTTTCAAAACACCACCAGAGAATCTCAACCTCTCAAGGCTTAATCAAAATAATCTCAAACTAGGTTTGTTCAACATGGGGTGCCGGGCAGAAAACCTCCTCGTGTGCCTGGCGGCTGCTGGTCCCTTACGGATACGTCCGGGGGGAAGAGCAGTCGCTGGGCCGGTGCACCCTGGGCACGCATAACAATCGTCTCGCGACTTGGGGCAATTGTTGTGCGTGGCGAATTTCTGCCGGAGCGGAGGAGTCGCTCCCGAAGGCTCCCTGGCTGCGCTCTGCAGCTGCAGAGTGCATGACTAGGGAGTGAGGTGGGGTAGACCGCGGGCCGACGCTCCGGCCCGTGGTCTAGGGGTCGCCGCGGCGTATAGATCGCGGTGACCGAGGCGGGTAAGACCGTGGGCTACTCCTCTGCCCGCGGTCTGACGCATCCATGGCGAGGTATTGAGCCACGGATGTACATAGGTTAAGCTAGGTATAGGACTAAAAAAAAAAAAAAAAAACCCAGATAATCAAAAAAAAAGAATTTAGTTTGTAGACACCGAGCAGCGGGCGGTATATCCTGCACCAGAGGCATCCGCGGGCCTCGGGAGGATCAAATACCCTCCCAAAAGAGCGGCCGCATCGCCTTGGGGAAGCGATGTGCGTACCACCCATTTGTAAAAATGAAATGTCGGACACGAGCGAATGCGTTGTGTCATGCGATCCGGCTGACGCCCAGCGCTCGCAGGTACCCGGGCCTGCGAGTGTGAAATTTGTTACCGATGGACGCGCAGGGGTAGGCGACCAGGCCCCTGTCGCTGATAATATCACTGGCAGCACACACAATGCCGAGGAGCCGCGTGGATCGTCTTCCGTTAGGAAACGTCCACGCAACCGTGCTTCGATGGGAGGTGGTTCGGCGGGTCAGTCCTCAGATGAGGACGGCCTGCCGGCTCCGAAGCTGCCGACCGGGAGGAGAGGTCGGCAGACATCGAGGGGGGCGAGTGCTTAGCGGCCGCGGAGGGACGCACAGGGCAGATTTGTGCGTTCCAATGCCAGCGAAGCAGAAAGTGACGTGGGGGTCATCACCGAGGAACCTGGCGGCGAAAGCGGTGCCTCGCTGGGGAGCTCGAAGGCGAAGCTCAACGCTGCCAGGAGGGAGCAGCGCAAAGCCGTCGCGGCCGACGAAGTGTCGGCGATGGCAGAGCGCGCGCGTGAGCGACGCGCTGCTCTCACGGCCGAAGGGGGCGAGCCATCTGCGGTGGCCCTGAGCCAGCTGGCCTTGGACGGGGAGGACTTGGTCCTGAAGGTTGCCACGAAGTCCGGCAGCCTGAAGGGCACGTTCACTCGCGGTCTGAAAGAGGCTGCCGCGGATATTAAGGAGGCGGTTGGTATCCTCCTCAACAGGACGGCCTCAGACGAGGTCGCGAAGTTGCAGGAGGAGAACGGCCGCCTCCGTGCCGACCTCGAGGACCTCCGGCGGCAAGTCGCTGCGCTGAGCGAGCAGCAGCAGCGACGCACGCCGCCCACCGTCGCCGCATCGGTGGTGACCCCGTCTCCCGCACCGAGACCGGCAAGCGCTCGTTCCGACGACGAGGTCGAGCGCATAGTCCGGCTCTGCATGCTCCAGTGCGGGAGCATGGTCAATGCCCGCATAGAGGCGGTGTCTCGGCGCCTCCCTCCGGAAACCCTCCGTCCGCCCCTAGCGGCCGACGCAAGACGGGGGATGGAGGAGCCGCCGAGGCCTGCGCCTCGCCAGGGGAAGCCCACGGGGGGCGTCAAAAAGCCCGGGGAGGGAGCCCCGCCAAGTGCTCAGCCCACGACGGCCGGCTCTAAGGATGAGAGCTGGGCGACAGTCGTGGGCCGCAAGAAGGCCTGCAAAGCCGCAAAGGCGGACTCAGCGGCAGCGCGCGCCCCAGGCCCTACGCCAAGGGCAAAGGCGGCTACGCAGCCTGCGCGACGGACTGCCAAAGGCGGTCGCAAAGGACCGACGGTGCGTGCCCCGCGTTCCGAGGCCGTGACGCTGACGTTGCAGCCCGGGGCTGCGGAGCGCGGCGTTACGTACCAGTCGGTCATTGCTGAGGCCAAGGCCAAGATCAAATTGTCAGATCTTGGCCTCTAGTCCGTCACCGTCAGGCAGACCGTCACGGGTGCGCGGCTGTTCGAGGTGGCCGGTGCTGCGAGCGGCAGCGCCGAAAAGGCGAACGCTGTAGCCGCCAAGATGAGGGAGGTCCTCAACCCCGAGGACGTCCGGGTCTCCAGACCGGTGAAAACCGCAGAGGTGCGGATCACCGGTCTGGATGATTCCGTGACCCCCGAGGAAGTGGTGGTGGCCGTTGCCCGTAGCGGAGAGTGTCCGCCGGATAGGGTGCGGGCCGGCGACATACGCACCGACGCCACCGGACTCGGCGTAGTCTGGGTTCGGTGCCCCGTGGCGTCGGCGAAGAAGATCGCCGTAGCTGGCGAAGTGAAGGTGGGCTGGGTTGCAGCGAGGGTAAAACTCCTGCAACCCCGGGCTTTGAGGTGCTTCCGGTGCCTGGAAAAGGGGCACGTCCGGGCAAAGTGCACCTCCGCAGCAGACCGCAGCGATCTCTGCTATCGCTGCGGTCAGCCCGGTCACAAGGCGGCCCAGTGTTCCGCCGCGCTAAACTGCTGCCTGTGTTCGGCCGCGGGGAAGCCGGCGGGACACAGATTGGGCGGGGGAGCCTGTGGCATGCCCACCAGCACTGCCAAAAAGGCAGGGAGAGGAGCTCCAAGCCTGCCGGGGTAACCTCGCAGCTCCCGCAGGCTGGTAGCTCCGCGACCGACTCCCGGTCCGGGACTGTTGCCGGGGAAATGGATTGTCAATAATGGCGCAATTCCATTTCCTCCAGGGCAACATCAATCACTCTGCCAGAGCTCAGGATCTTCTACTCCAGAGCATGGCAGAGTGGTCGATCGACGTGGCTGTGGTCGCCGAGCCGTACTTCGTCCCCGCCCGTGACAACTGGTTGGGGTGCGCTGACGGTTCGGTGGCAATTATTGGCGGGACTCTGATCGACCCGTCCAGGGGCCGCGGCTGGGTTTCCGCGGTTTCGGACGGCATCGCCGTCGTGGGGGCGTATTTCTCCCCCAACAAGAGTCTCGCCGACTTCGAGGGTTTCCTTGTCGAGTTGGGCGCCGTCGTGAACCGCTACCACCCTCGTCCCGTTCTGGTGCTCGGGGATCTCAACGCCAAGTCATCGGCGTGGGGATCTCCGGTCACTGACTCTCGGGGCGAGGTGTTGGAAGAGTGGGCGGTGACGACCGGTCTGGTCGTCCTGAATCGGGGATCGGAATACACGTGCGTGCGGCAGCGGGGCGGGTCGATTGTGGACGTCTCGTTCGCAAGCCCCTCTGTCGCCGGCCGAGTCCGCGACTGGCGTGTCGCCGTGGATGTGGAGACGTTATCGGACCATCGTTATATCCGGTTCGACGTCTCCGCCCAGACCGCGAAACGGCCGCCATCCAACAACCCCGATCAACGACGGCCCCCGATGGCGCTCAGCGCATCGAACAGGGAACTACTCGAGGAAGCTGCCTTAGTCCAGTCCTG
>NW_020800440.1:0-25820 GCF_003590095.1 Trichoplusia ni | reverse complement strand
TTTACGATCGCAAGAATGCTAAAAGGTGATATAATCCATCCATTGAAGTGAGTAGTGAGCGACATATTTTTATTAAGTATCTACTATACGTCATGTAACCCAAGACCAGAAATATATTTTTATCATGTTCGATGACGCTACAAAATTACAAAGGCAGGTGATAAATTAGATAATCCGATAGGTGGATGGTGGTTACAAAATTTAATTTAACCTGACGTCATGGATTAGTACTGTAGTCTCGAATCATGCAAATGAACAACTGCATTTCTCATCTGTACTTAATAGTACACGAAAAATCTATCTGTTTTAACAGCCCACAACCGGCCACGTATGTACGTATTTCCTAAATGCGTAAAATTAATAAAACTATTTCACAACATTTTTCAATGAGTCATAAGTAAATCATCTATAAAAAATAGGTACTACTGAAAAGAGCTACATGAACTCTAAGTACAGCTTATATTTAGCATAAGGTTTTATATTAGCGTTTAATTAGTGAATAGCTACTACATACATGCCGTGTGTTGCACTTATTCCTTAAAATAAATAAATAATTTTATTTTTGCAGTCCTGTGCAAACTCCGAAAAACGTCACTTACCCGGAATTCAACAGCTCAAACTTTTCATTAGCACCGAGAGCACGAAAGTATAGAAACTTTTTTGGAATTGTTTATATTTAACATGTTTGCGCAGTTTTAATAAGTTACCCATACCATTTTATAGGACGTAGAAAGTGTTGTAAAAATACTAAGCCTATTTGATTTAAAAAAAACTTTCACTTATGAAAGTTAGGGCGGCTGAAACGTAACATACGCTAAAACATCCTTGTTTGGTTAAATTTTACTATGTCTTCGTTGCGTTAGTTTTTACAAAGATTTATTTTACTTGATATTGTCTGCCTTAAGAAGGGCAACCTCAGAATAATTCATACTATTTATTTCAAGTTATTACACCATTGTTGTCATTATAACCCGACATTACTCAATCATATTTTAATATACCCCAAAGGCTTATTAACCACCTCTTGCGATAGCAACCGAATTTAGACATACCACGTGATTTTAAAGAATCATAGAAGAATAATTTAGTTTAGGTCAATCCATCGTAGTGAGTATTCCATAGCTACACAGTGGTACTACAAGATTTTGTACTTGTGCTAACTTTGTTTGCATAAATTAAGTATACTAGAATTGAAATGGAAGTAAAACATATGACTTGAAACTAAAACAATTGAGTTTTGCGGAAAGGAAATTACTTTTGTCTTTCAAGGAGGTCTGCATTTTGAAAACCTTGAAATGTAAAACAAGTTTTACGAGTGATACACACGTGTTAATAGTCCTACAGATTACATTCAAAAGTCATGTGTGTTAAGTAAATGTTTTGTAATTTGACGTTCTTGCACAAAATCCTAAATGGTGTAAACTTTCGATAAACTAGATATCATACACCCTCTCGTGTTAAGCAAAGAACAATGTACCCTACGATCATTTAATATTTTCTTATTCTATGGATAACAAGTCAAGACTTGTTGCAGATGTATGTAACTTCACCAAGGTCATACTTAGTCATGTTTTACCCTCTACGTAAAAACCCTCTGTCTCTAGGCGGCCCTAAGAAGCCCCCGGAGAATCTCAAATCCAGCTAGCTCATGTTAAGGTTCCAAATGCACCCGAACACTATTTGTTGTCAAGCAGTCCTTGCATAACCAAAAACCTTATTTTTCTTAAACACAATTTCAGAATCAAAAACATACGACGGGTAAGTGGTTCTGCTTCTGGATGTAAGCAGACATTAAGAGCAGCATTGTCACCGTATTATTTTCATATGATTTGAAAATAAAGATGGTATAAATGTGTACCGTCTTTATTGCCGATTTGACACAATTCATTGTTAAACAGATGTAAAAATGAGGTATAATGCTGATTCTGTATTTTTATTACGAATAATATGAAAACATATGGTACCTTATAATTCACATTTAGCGAATGCATAATACGAAATTGAGAGGTGCTGTTTAACTCAGGTTACACAGTTCTGAAATTCTGTTTAAATTGCCCATGCAGTTTTATTTACTGTACTAAATTATCAATGGGCTTGCTACTATTATATTTTCTCTGAGATGTCTTTATTGTTTTATTTGGGGAGAGTTAACATATATGAATTAGCACGGTATGCTGTTTTCTTAATTTATTTACTCACGGGATACAAGTTATATTTTGTACCACTTGTTGAAAAATTATGGTTATGTTTAGACACACTAGTTGCCGATTTAAAATATTAATTTAATGTCGAGTTACGTAACGAATACCACGATAACGACATTTCTCTTGGATTTACATTAATCATTCGTTTCTTCTTACGCAATGGTTTTTTTACTTTAGCCGAGCGTCCCTTTAATTATTTTCGCAAACATAAGATCAATTCCAAATGGATTAGCACATATTGTTGGTATAATTATTTCTTATCTTTTGTAATTACAAATTTTATCTACACTATGTGACCTGCAATCATTCTGGGTCTCGCTGTTGTGTGTCATTGGTCCGGTCTGCGGTGTTATGACTTGACTGATTACAATACCTATCGTTTGAATCACAGGGTAAACTTTGAGAAACAAACTGTTCAGCATCAAATCAACAAAAATGAATAAGTTAATTACTTACTCAAACAGTTACACAGCAAGTTAATGCTCTTTCCATATACAACTGAATGGTGTATGTTGTACGATAAAACCATTTGTATGTTTATAGCACAGTATACGTTTGAGTAATATGAACTAGGCACACATAATCTATGTATTTCATGTGTCATTTACCTGGGCAAGGTGTTGACAGCAACATCAACATCGAAGAATATATCAACTAGTTCATCCACATCCGAATCCGGTGTAAGCGAGGGTGGCAATGTGGCCGGAGGAGACGCAGCCACATTGACTGAGTGGACCCCGCAATTGAAAAGCACTGGTTCTGTTTGTACCATAGGCAGCATGGCTAGAATACACTTAAACGTTCACTGCCACTATTTAAGAAACGTATGTTTCCCTGGATCAGTTTTAAACAGCACAATACGTATCCGCATCCAAACATACACTGCATTGCGCCACGACCGCTGCGACGCTATTTTTTAATACTACTAACGTATCTAAATCCACACTTTTAATTCGACAGCTACACAAATAAACTGAAACTGCAAAAAAATGAATAACGTATCAGCAATTTTTAATATTTGTCGACTATATCATGCAATAACTTTATTACGTAGTGATAGTGCAATTTCCTATCGATATCCGTGCGAAACGTTCGCTACAAAACGACGATGAAAGTCAACTGAAAGGCGAGACGTAGATATACACACATCCTTTTCGTTCGCCGCTTTACAAATTATCAACACGACGGGCGGCGCGGCGCGACACGACGCAGATCGTCGACGGTGACGACGACAGCGATGGCTAAGAGCGTGAGAAGGTGGACTGACGGACTGAACAGTATCGCTATTATGGTCACACTAACGCTACTCTTTGCGAGACTCACTCTACTGCGATCTCGCTCATCGACACGACCGCGCCAAGTTCGCCGAATACAACCGAGAATGTACGATTTAGAACAACGTATAAATAATACATACAAAAAATTGTTTGCTATTTTTCATTAGCCGTCATTTGTTGCGAAACACAACCGAATATTATAATCATAAACAATAGGTATGCATAAAGGTGCAGACTATATGTATAAATATGCAATATGATTATGGGACAAATAACAATTCTAAAAAGATTGTCAGTAGCAATTTCATTCGTCTACTTAATTATAGCTGTCCAATAGGATTGTAAAATATCCAAGAGGCCTTTAAAAATATATCGTGCTAAAATAACATGTTGGTTATAATTTCCTAATAAAATAAGGAACATAATATCTAACTATCTAAAAATATATACCTGAACAACAAGGTTAAGCATTGTTTAATTACCTTAAACATATAATAATTTCATTTGTAGAGTCATTTTTGGCTCTAAATTTTTTGTCTCAAATATTTTCACGATATTTCCGAAATAATTAAATGGTTCAAATCATTATGATCTAAAATTAACAAATTCCATTAACAACGGCAACAATTAAATTGAGATATAAAAATAAAGTAGAATAAATGTATAGAAGGAACGGTGGCATGTCGCGCGACAAACAGCGATACGTTGTAAGCCGTGACGTAGCCACTCGTACCTACATGAAAGTGAAATGGAACAGTATTTGTGTCAAGTGCACAATTTAGATAACAAGGTCATCCATTGCATAACTCAATCGCAACATTTTTATTCAATTCGACGATAGGTCTACAAAAACTAAAACCCGAATGTTTTTGTAATTTATTTTGTCTAACCCAGTATCTAAATCGTCATTGAAAAAATTAAGTTCTGTATACAAGTACTACATAAATAAGTATTTCATACTAAATCGTTATTTAATTGTTTTCCAATTATTTTTTATATTATTTTTGTTGAAATGTCATTTAACAATAAATATTCTCTCATTATCCTCCTAATTTGAAGTTTGCGAAATTACAAACTTTAGTCACTGATCAATGAGTCAAATTCAATGAATTATAAAATACTTGTAGGTAAAAGAGTTTTAAAGGGGCAGTAGAGGAAGAGCGCGGCGCGTGCAGATATCGGTGCAGGCGGCCCCGCGGATCTATGTCAGTGGGTCACGGCAATGACGTGGCACACGGCCGCCGCGACTCGCGCCGCACACTTCATTCTAATTCCGCTTCACCGGTATCTTCGTGTTGACTAGAGGGCTATTTATTTATTTACATGTGTGTGATGGGTTAATCTACAGCTACTAGGTACTTCCCAAATATTTTATATCGAAGGAAATCAGCATATTGTATTGATAATAAGGACCTAACCCAATTATTTTTCTGAGTATTATATACGAGGAATTTTACCTATTGTTGACATTGACCGACTAAACATGATTCATTTAGGCATGGAAAAACGTTTTGTAATTTAACATCTGACCTGGTTTAAAAAACTAATAATTGAAGCACCCTACACTAACACCATTACCCTTCGGAATAATACGTTGATTGAAACTTTTTCTTTATGAGGAATTGTTTCAAAACCCAAATCGCACTCGTCTTTATAATTCAGCGAGAGAAAATTACGAGTTTAATTTATTTAACTAAAGATATATTTTAACTCATCCATAATAACTATAACATCAATTGTATATGTTGTGTATCTATTTATATGCGTAAACTGAAGCGAACCTCATAGTAATTAATTACAGGGTAGTTTTGGTTCAGGACTAAATTGGAAAGGCTTGCGAGCCTGCGACGCCAACGCCATACACAACTTTACTCATCACAAGCAGACTTTACAGTCTGTTAACTTTAAATGAAACTCATCCAATATCATGTTTACAAGAAATGATGAGCTTCGACCTCAAGGGAGCATAAATAATCTGATCAAATGAAACGACTAATGAGAATATAAATGGCGTAATATATTGGTTAGGGACCGAGTGGGCTGATCGCATCGCCATGGTTTACATCTCAATCGAAAAGACAAAATATTATACTTTCGAGGATGCTTTGAGTTTGAACTCATAGGGATAACATTAAATAATCGATTAAACATATTTTCTATCTTATCCTTTACAAGCAATGAAAAAGGTCTGTTTTCAATTATACAGGTTTTCAATTTTACAACAACGTTTCTTCCAACGTTGGATTCGCCTAAAGTAAGCCACGAACAGTTAAATTATTTGTTTAATGATAATAACCATTAGCATGACACAGTGTCAAAAGCCGTGAAATTGTAATAAAAATTGAAGCACGGCAATAACATATATGATTAAATTGAACAAAAAATTAGTAGTAGAGCTTTTACTGTGCAAAATTACCCCTTGTCTCCACAATTCTTGGGGTTTTAATGTGCGATGCAATAAATTGTAATAACACTAAGAACTTAATAATCTTGAAAATTATACTATGCATAAATTAATGACTTAAATGTACATATTTTGAGTTTTCAGTTGCTAATTAGAATTAATTCACGTCAGTATTACAATGTTATACGAAACATTAACTTCCTACAAATGATAACAAGAAAATTGCCTAATTAGTCGAAAATCTGCTACGCGGTTGTAACGCCGTAAGACCAATATTGAGGACGATATATTAAATTAAGTGACTTCATAAATCTAATGCAAGGTAATATACTGCACGTAGCATGGTAGTCTCCTCGATAAAACTATTTTTTTAACAGTGGGTTCAATGCTATAATTATAACTGCTAGAAACAATAGTCACGCATTGTATGAAAAAATATTTGTAAGAGGTTATATAAATCAAAAAATGGTTTGTGGGTTTCCAAAATTAAGGTACCTACATAATACGTAAAAGTGTTGAAGTAATTTGTAGGACCTGGATAGCCATATAAGTCCACAGGAACGGGAAATGCGAGGGTAATATTGTGGGACGTTGCTAGTACAGAGTCAGACTATAATAAGATTATCGTAACGTTAGTATTTACCGGATGTTGGGAGGGGGTTTCATTCATCTAGCGAATACAGCTTCTTTAGTCTTACGTTCTTGAATTCAACGACGGTGACCACTCTAGAAATTACGGGATCGAACGATGGGCAAAGGTCGTTATGAATAAGTGTAATAGTTCTAAAACAACTGCAACACACTAAAGTACATAATATGACAGTTTTCTTTTGGTGGTTACAGATGAACCAAAGGCGGTTTAGAAATTAAATTCTATCTTCCCGCAATTAATGCGCACACGTGTATGATTCGACAAATGGTAGCCAAAATTGCTTTTAAAAGCCTTGTAACATTATTATTCCTCAAAACAAGGGATTAATTAAAGGCTTTAGGCTGTGGATGAAAAATAATAATATATAGCCTGCCATGTCAGTTTCATGGCGTGTCCAATTATTTGAATATTATATTATGAAGCTTTGTTTTCGGGATTTGTTTACAAAGTCAATGAGGCATACTCTTTAATAATCTGAATATTGTTTTAGTGAGGGATATTTGAATAGCTAGTGTGGACTCGTAGTATAAAGACTTTGAGGTGTCCGCAAAGAATCCCCGCAAATGCGTTGCGTCACGTGGGCGGGCAGATCGATTGGGTGAGCGGGAATGTTAGCGCTTGCGCGAACCCCATCTTATATATCGACCGCCAACTTTTAACAGAACGCTTTTGGGGCAGGTTAGGCCTATACTCTGGGGTCAAGGTCACGTAGCCCACCACTGAAATGTAGCCTATAGTATTCGAAACGAGACAGTTTTAAGCTATATGCAAAAAATAAAAATAGTCTCTACTTCGTATTTTCCAGAACCATAAAATCCTAGGAAAAGACATTTCATTTACCTTAACATTAATTTGAATTATAAACTCAACAAAATTGAATATTGTCGAAGCTGATAATCTTCTAACAGTTGAATATTTTGATTTGTAATGATTTGTTATATAATGTCGCTTTACAAGCTTTTACAAAAACAAACAAATTCAGTTCATCTATTTGGGAGCTACAGTGCCAATGACGGACGCACCACCAACTCGTACGATCGCTGTTTAGCTCGCTTAGGGTTAGACACAAAAAGTAAAAAAAATAAATAATACAAAGCTTACAACACTTTCAACTCTTAATCGTAATAATATTGTACATAAAGTTAAAACAATGAAATGAAATAAAACTAATGATATAATATGTGTTATCTAGACGTCGACGTAAGCACAACGTAGTACCATTTGACATTATGCCAATGAGTGAATTCAATCGTTTGGACTGTAAAAGTATAAAATTAGTAAAATACTTTCGTATTCTTAAGATTTAAACGTCTAAATACCGAATCACGACTATATAAATATCCTTTTCTTCACAAAACATAAATTTGAAAAAACAAATGTCCTTGCGATTTTTAACATTTGGTTGTCCTACATAATTCTTACATGTTTCTTTTCGTAAAGTATAGCTGCATTAGATTATTGTTGCTTCTTATGTCAGGGCCGAATGACATTATTTTTGTGCTCATCTCAACTTCAGACAGAATACACGTCGTATGGTTTGGTCTCAGAAACGTAATTCAGACTATGCAATCTATAATTATCGGCAGAAAAATCATGCATTTCAGATGATTTTTTCATTAGAGCATATCAATTGAGGTATAGTTCGATCGTTCTTTATGATTATCGCTAGAATAAGTCAATAATTTGGTGAATTAAATATAGAAGCGTGGAAACCAAACGTAACGTACATTTTGGTGATTGTTTCCGTATTAGACCATGCGTAAATACTTAATTAACGATAAATTTGATCGTTGAAAAATCCTTTCAATGTTAACATCATAAAAAATAGAAAGTTTCCAATTTTATACCAATTTTAGAGGCGTTGCAAACGAAGCAGGACCAATGCCAAGATCAGGAAAACCAACCAAGCGTTGCCAGTATCTACATGTTGCGTTACGTTTATTGTGTAAGTTACATCGCGGAGTTACGGAGAATAAGCGATGTTATCGTAAACGAGCTCTAGACAGTAAAAACTTTTTTATTTATTTCTCTACCAAATCTATAGCGCTTAACTGAGTCAGTGTGCGGTTCAGTCATGTCCAACAGACCTATTACTAAGTTATCAAGATCGCATTGGTAATTTAAATTATTTTCCATTAACGGCTTAGTCAAGTTTTGATTGATGAATATTTTGAAGGAGATATAAATATATTTTAATAAATTACCGTAGTGTTGAATGCACCTAATCCATCAATATGATGTGTGCAAACGCGCTTGTCTACATTTCAATTAAGTCATCTAGGAGGACGGAAAGAGTAATGGTTTTAAAATTATAGTAAGAATATGTGCGCGAGAAGAGTGCGCGTTGACCGCAGCGGTAAACGACGGCGACGGCGGCGTCGGTGGCGGCGGTGGCGGCGGGGTGGGTGCAGACTTCCTCCGCCCGGGATTGATCGCACCCGTACCCACACCGCGGTTGGAGGCATGCGAGTCTCCGGTGTCGTCATGGAGACCGTCTGCCGCTATCGCCGTCGGAGCGTCGCCATGAGAACCACGCGCCAATTCAATAGCTCAAATATTACCATAAGTACAAATTTATTTTCTCAACCTATATACAATTTCTATAATACATCCCCTTTTTAAGCCAATCTACAATAGAGTCTATTAGGTCTAGTACAATCTAGTTACACCATTTTAATTCCAGATCAATTCCTAATGCGCAGAAACCCGGATCGGGTAGCAAAAATTACGCAGATAACCTCATTCAGTGCGTTTATAATAACGAATCCAGGGCTGTAACACGCCTCAAGTAAAAAACATAGTAAAACTTTAAGCATGCATTACTGTCAGTTTACCGGGAACAACGTAAATATGAAATCCCATTAAAACTCTTGAAATTATTTCAGAGATGACCTTTTTTACATTTACTAATTAAATTTAGTTTGTTTGTTATACACAAACAGAACGCGCTTCATAAAAATTTAGAAGAAACAAGTAAAAGAACTGTTTGAAAGTAAAAATTGCAGCAGATTATTATGCTTTGAAACTCAGGCTTTACTTTCTTTACAAGTTGCCATGGGCGATATCATACTCTCTCGGAAAATATTTCATTTTCTTCTAGAACCACGGACTGTAAGAGGATTTTATTGAAATTTTGTAATACATTCTACTGATATTTAAGACCTTGCATAATACGACGTAAGAAAACTAGGAAAATAACTAATCATTAATAATACTAACGAGAGCTTGCTTGCGAGTTTATGAATGAACATTATGAATATTGAGGTATCCTCGAATAAAAACTTTCAACAAAGCCTTTATCCTAAGGAAAGTGTGAATCGAATATTAACCCTTTTTATTGATACGATATAGTTGCTTAGACAGCCTTCTGTCGACGGTCCATTCGCGAATAGTTGAATTCACTATATTCGCGTTTAATCTAGTTTTCTAGTCGCATTTGAGTTCCGTCCAAATCTCTAAAGTAGCAAATAAAATAATTACGAATAATAATAACCACGAATGGAATTTATTGCGACTAAAGGATTTCCTCCAAATATCCTGTCCAAATTCTCCCTACGAGGTAGAAATCAACAAAAGTAGCGTTTGTGACACCATGTCTTCAATAAGGATTAATATTCGATTCATAAAGATACAGGAATATATAAATATAAGCAGATAGTAAAGAATAAGCCTTACCTTGCATCTTCAATAGCCAGTACTGGCATATATGTTTCATTGAAGCGATTGGCGCCCGTTAGCGCTGAGTTCTGGCGCTCCGTGGCGATGTTACGTTATTATAAAAGTGCAAAACCAAATTAACCACCTGTAACAATATTTAAATGTATAATTGCATTTTTCATACTTATATGTAGGCATTTTTTATAGGAACTTCAAGGGATACGAAAGGAACTGTAAAATAATTAATTTCCGCTTGGAAGACCCAAAAGGAATATTGAGGTTTTCTAGAAAAACGACATACAAATTAAAATAAAGCTTTCTCATACTTGCTTTTCCTTTTATTATGTAACTTTTACTTGGTTCTTGTGGGTTACATTTATTTTACGCAAGAATATTTCCTCCCTTTCATTAGATATTAAAGTTAATAAACTAACTTATAACTTGGATCAAAACAATGTATTACTACACTAATTAGATAGACGACCTAAGTAGATACACGGGCAATCTATGGCCTAGGTAGACTTACGACCGTGCCGAATGGAGGCGCTTTAGGAATCAAAAATAATGCAGTAGACGATGAAGATTCAAACACTAACTGCTTCGTAACATAAACAGACAAACCAGAAAAAACTGAAACTGGTCAATGTAACGATGTTTTTTTTACCGAAGGGCCCATTTGATTAGTTCAGTAACGTGTTAAAAAGTAATGGTCGTAATCATGATTTCATATCGCGAATATAAGTATCGTGTGTCATTTGATATCACGTTGAGTCTATCAGTTTACTTATCAATAAAACAAAAGAATTGAACTACTAACTCCTGACTACAGTATTTTATTATCTTTGGATTAAAGAAAGAGTCCGTAATTCAGATTGTGGCACCTTGCAGCAATGCCTTGAGGATGTTTAATGAATTCCGCCGCTAGTTTAAGGGCTGATGTTTCGTTTGCCATACAAATAATAATTAATTACGCAGACAAACTTTCTTAGACAGCTCATTAATTCCGATACTTATTTTGCAAGCTACATCCGTCGCTACGGTTCTTTTTCGTATAAGCTATTTTGCTCCTTTAACTCAAATACATGTTTAAGTTCCAAACGCACACTCCGGATCTTTAAAGTTACTGGCTTTACATAATTCAGTGTATCTTATAGCCTGTCAACCACAGCTATTTGTGATTATTTCAGCGCCTTAATGTCTCAAGCCCTGAAATTTCAACACATTTGAAGCAAAAATTAGCTACAGGGTAGTAATCTGGCATTGGGTACAGTTTTGCCAACTGTCATAATATTTTGTTTTTTTCTGAAACCATTTATTAAGGTTTTCAGAGTTAACAATATTGAAGATTTTAGCTATATTTAAGAATATTTTTTTAAATAAATTATATGAATGTCCGACATACCACAAAGCATGTGGAAGGAATTAAATAGAAAAGCCTGTTAAATGATTGAAATTTGTTAATTTTCGAGAATTTTCCTCCATAATAGCAATCAGGGTTATATTTCTAGGCTATTATGAATTTTGGGGACCACAATAATTATTGTGCACATAAATATTTAATAAGATAATCATTTTTTTTTGGTTTAATAAACAATCGTTATTTTAGTTTAAGAAGGGTTTTTGGTCACATTTTATTTAATACTAAGAATTTTTTTAAATATTTTCACTTTGAATAGGTCTTTTTACCTTTACTTCAGTAAATAAAAAAATATTTATTCAATTAATCTTACTGTACCAATAAAAAAAATAAAAACTAGATGAAATTCAATAGCAATTCAGGCATTTCAGTATTGCAGAGTGCAATTTTTACTAATGAATTTAAAGCCCAGGCTTCAATGTTCCTAATTTGTGGAATATAGATCATCAAGTTTTTAATAATTTATTTAAGTATATTATTTATCTACCTAAATTGATTTCTCCCAAATCAATTTAGTTAAATAGTCGCACTGACTGATCACATCTCACTGATAATCATATCAATCAGGGCTCTAGATCGCTAAATTGAATAGCCGGACAAACCAGCCAGTTTGGTTAGACATCTGGAATGCACTATTTTTTTTTAAAGGAGTTTATATTCTGAAAAAAATACCTAGTAAATTAAACATTTTTTTATAAATCTTGTTTATTTCCAGTCTAGTCTGGTCTGGGTAGTCAGGTATATGGTATTGATACATACTTTTCATAAGGTTTTTGATATTAGTAACTTAAACTTTGCTTGTGGTAAAACCAATAACTAAATGTTAATTTACAGAGAATGTGCCACCATGATCAGCCTAGGGAGCAATGGACCATCAAAACAGTACATGGGCTAGTTCTAAATGGCCCAGGTATAGGAATCATAGAGATATGAGAACTAGATCAAAATATTGTTATTGAAAGAAGACGGCTAGATAAAAATAATGCTAATACCCTCACTATAGTTTTGCTTAGCAGTGGTAACATGCAACACTAGTTGCTGTATAGTAAGGATTACATTACAAAATTGTAATCCTTAATAGATATCGACAGACTACAGTCCAAGCTGGGTCACATAAAAACATCAAATTTTCTTTTATTTCGAACGAAGTAAACAATAACATATCAGGTATGATTAAATTGGGTCACTCAAGCTTGAGTGTAATAAAGGCCCCCATATTGTTTCATAGACCCATACAGAACCTCAGGTGTTCAGTCGTATTTGATTTGTTTAGAAATCAGTGTGAAGAGTTATAGTATTTCAGGCTTATTTTAATAATTGGGTCATGATGTAGTTTATTTTATTGATACATCACATTAAGAGTTATTTATAATGAATATTACTGATAATATTAATTTATTATGACAAGATATTTCTTATGAAAGCAACATAAGTCTCGACCATCAAATTAGTGATCTATAGAGGCACAAAAAGGTTGCAGCTTTAGAGATATTAAAATTGAGATAACTAATTGTTACAAAACACGAATATTATTATGGTTTTGTGTTGTCTAGGCTACCTAGGATTAATACTAAATAATCCTAATATTTACCTGAGTTTTTATTTATGGATAAGAAATTTCAAAGTTATATGATATTTTAATTATTCTAAAACATTACTGATAAACAGTTCTAAGTACCAAAATCTGTAACCAACCCGACGCAAGCAAGCTTAAGAAGCAGCCATGTATAGACGATGGTCTGTACGCAGCAATAGGACATCCCGTCAAGTATGAACTGTTTTAAAACCATCCATTTTAGTTCATCAAGGAATTAGTTTCTAATTGCAAGGCTATATAGTTCACCTAAAAATGTTTAGTGAAATGCAATGTTTTGGAATATTTCAATATTCATTTATGAGCCTGTTCAAAAGAGCATGTTTGTGACTATTTAAATGTTCTTTCTGACTGTATTTGATGAAATAAATCTAATAATTATTAGCTATGATACAACAGAATTATTAAAATTGTATGTCAGATGCTAAAATAATATACTTAAATGGATTATATTTTAGCTCCAATTAAATAGATGTTAGGTATAGACATTAAGATGCAAAACATGCAATGACTAGGAGTAAAAAAGGTTGCATAGGATTGGATCTATAGTTTTTAATTTCAATTTATAATTTGACTTCTAAGGTTTTAAGCTATGTGTAAGGTATACCATATACATAAGAGTACATAACACATTATAAGAAAAAATAGTGTGAAACCACTCAATGATTTCTAATTTGTAAAATAACATTTGGCCAAGTTAATTATTTTATATAAAAATAGTATAAGGCTATTCAAATATTATAAGGCTTTCAAGGGCTTATGACTTTTTTAAGCCCAACAGTTATGTTGCCTGCTTGAACTATGTAAAAGCACAGCATTTGTTTTGAAACCACCTAAAATAAATAAATGTATCAACATTAAGGAGTTTTAATACATGAAACAATTGTTCCACAAGTCTTCAAACCTTTTTTCTGTCTGTGAGTAAACCAGTGATTGTTAGGGGAACAAAAACTAACCTAGCAAGTGATGTGATCAAGGCTAAATAGAGACCTTGATAGAACGTTATAGGTGAAACAGTGCTGAATTTGTGTTTTCGTTAGTACATACATCATAACATCGTGGATTGTGGTAGCAGGGTCCACTTTTTGCAATTAACAGTCAGTAACTACTTACACATTATGACGTCATTGCATAGACAGTCAATACAACACAGTAAACATTATAATCTCAAACATTTACAAGAAAGAAATCAAACATATTTGTATGTTTTTAAGGGCAGCAAATGTGTTTCAAAATCTTTGTTTACTTACAGGTTTTCAATAATAAATATCCTCCGACTGTATCAGGGCTAACCACGATCCGTAGTTGACAGCGAAACTGCGAATCCTAAATAACATGGCGGCATTTTGTCGCAGCCGGTGTATGTAAGTAACCACTCATTTCAGACGTTTTACACTTGTTATTACTACTCACAACTTCAAACACTCTTTGAGTTAAAAACACGTCTCAGTACAGAAACAAAATAAGTAAGTTTATATCACACACTAAAAGCAAAATGACGTAACATTCTCAACCTTCACGGTCGCACAGTAGGTATAAATGGTAGTAAAAGAAGTTATGTTATTCTAATCTTTAATCATTGGTACTGTTTATATAGCACTACTCATATAAAAGTCACTATTTTATTTACAAACGACTCATTCCAATGCAAGAGTTCCTGTGTATTGGCAAAATAAAATCAAACACGATAGATTATTATGCCTAAGAACAAACGTGACACGCAGTCAAGCAAGCTCGCTGTGTTAACTCATTTTTTTATTCAAGTGATACCCACTTAAATTATTTTAAATCTACCTGCAATGGTAAAAAACAAATGCCAATATTGTATTTATGTCGCAAGTTATAAAACTACGATACTTTTGTTATTAAATAAATTTAATTCGTCTGGGGGTTTAAAATCGTTATAAAACCACATTCCTTTTAGTTGTTTCAGTGTTAATGTTTAGGCTTAAAATATGGTATCCAAATACGGCAATAAACTTCACACCTTGCAATTTAAGCAATATATTGTTTATGGGTAGACACTGGTCAATGACAATGGAACAGCAAAAGTAAAAAAAAAACTAACGGGGTTACCCTGAAAATGTAGGCCTAGCTAGACAGACAGATAATCAGATATCACCCATACGTAACGGGAAGTAATCGATGTACTTCATTTTATTGAGACGATAAACAAAATACAAACAATATATATCAAGGATATTTGCAATCAAAGTTCCACCATCGAACCCTGTAAGCTATGAGTTTTTCCACTGTTATTTAATGTAGGTACCAGGTATGTCTGTTGTAGTATGAATTTAAGTGCCACGCCCTGCAACGTGTGTAAAAAACTTATCAGCTTATAAAAAGTAGCTATATTTTTACAAACTGCTAAGATTTTTACACACTTGACGAAATTTTATAACATGAATTTAATGAAAAATTATTAAATTTAAGATTTTTAAATTTTTTATTAAGAACTTGAAATAACAATTATTACAATTAAAACTTTTAAAAATACAATCGACATTGCTGGAAAGTAGGCGTCTTTTGCACTGTGTCGATAGTAAATATGAATTCGCAATACAAATATTTCAATTATGATCAAGTGTTCCGAGACACTTCCAGGATAACTTTGCATAATATCTATTATGCATATAATCCATAATCAAAGTAATATCATTACGTTTTAAAAATAATTAAAATAAGTATTCACAAAAGGTACCAAAGTATAGTTATTAAAATAGTGGGGAGAAAAGATATACAATAAAAACGAAGGTGAAACCGAGTGTGAGTTAGCAGACATCTAAAATTTTTTTTTTAAAGAATTTAACAATTACATATTAAATACTAATCTACGCTAACCGTATTACGGGCACTAGCATACAACAATCTAATACTATCGCAATATCCGACTCCACGTCGTGATGTTGCTACTAAAATATAAGCGTCGCCAGCTCTCAAAATTCGTTTTGCTTTGCAATAATCAAGAGCAGCATGAACACGTGCTTCTACTTCCAACGGCCAAGATCCTTTAGTACTTCAAAATAATGCATGGCACGAACTCCTCGCCAAAAACGTAACTGGCGTGCTGTGTGACAGCTCTTGTTACTGCAACTATCGGACAGTGGGGTTTGGCTTGACCAATAAGCTTTGCTGTTCGGCCAGAGCTAGTTAGGCATATAATTACAACCGCGCAAGAGCGCATCGCAAGTTCACATGCACTAACACCAATAGCTCTTGTTGGTTCGTCAAGTAGACTTTCCATAAGTTCGGTATTGCCATATATATACGGCTGCCAAATTATTCTCTCCGCATGTCTGCAAATAACGGCTGCGGCGGCGAGACAGTGCTCGGCCATTTTTACTGAGTCATACGACGGTGAAAACTTCTTTAGGGGAGAATCATAATGTAGCTCCAAACAAATAACATCGGCGCCGTCAATTACAAGATTCGCAATATCTGTGACGCAAAGGGTAGGAATCTGTTCATTAATAACTGCTTTACAAATGCACGGTTTACCCAGTTTATTACATTTAGCTAACATCACTTTCTCAGCTATAAATATTTTTTCTACTGGTAAATCAGTACTTAGAATGCACCGGTCGAGATAAATTCCATCAGCTTCATCTAATATTTGGTCAAAATTGTCGTATCCTAATACGGTATCAATGCAAGCAAAAACTAGAATATGTTTTCCTTTATCTGATAGTAATTCCTTAACTCCGCGAATATCACTAGCATTTTGGGTGTTTGGAACTAGTACACCGTCAACGTCAGATCCAATGGCCCAAGCTATTTGCTCTTCCATATGTTCAAAAGGTTGTTGTGATGTCTGACTACCAGTCAAAGAATTAGAACTCCCATCGCCTTTACCGGATTTTTCATTATCTCGAGGTACGTGTGTAATCCGAACTGTCATCTTAGCACCAATGGTACCGCCAAAAGTAATTGAGCATTCGACGGAATCATCTCCTACTTCAGTAACGACTAGTTTTACTTTACCTGGGGTCAGACTGTCAATAATTATTAAATCGCCAGGATGTAAATCAGTTAAGTGATCATATCCAATGTATAGACAGTCTGGTGTACCACTCTCTCGCCAACTTGTATCAGTAGTTATCCGTATTGTGTCAAATTGGTTCAACTCGATTGTTGTTTTTGGACCGCCTTTAAGGTCGCCTGTTACAATTTCCGGGCCTCTAACGTCTACCATGAGAGCTAATGGATATACGTATTCCAATTCAGCACTATAATTATAAACAGCTTGTCTTATACTTTGAACTAACTGCGCACAGGCATCAGGTTCGAGGTCTCGCATATTGAGCCGCGCCACTGTCAAACCCGCAGCAATTAATCTCTGAATCACAGCAGGCTCTCGATTTGCTACCCCTATATCACACATAAGTCCTGTTTGCATTTCTTCACATGGAGCTTGATGTAAGTTAAGATTACAGTAATGTTTTAGTAAATTGGGCTGAGGTGGATTACCTTTTTGCGGCTTATTGGTAATTGCTGCCTCCAACGGAATATGCCAAGGTAGAGCCATTTTTTAGGGATTACTTATTTTAGGCAGCAAAATTTGGAAACTATTATACGCCTGTATGTCTATAAAATTATGCAATGACAACGAATACTGTTTTATAGTTTTTTTTTTCTTAAAAAGCATTTTTTGTAAATGCATAAATAGTTCAGGTTCTATACCTTGGCCCGGTAGTAAAATATAATATTGTTAACAAAACCTCCTTTTCAAAGTGAAACCTCCTTCAAGATCCTTAGTGAAACCTCCTTCGAACCTGGGATTTGACAAGCAGTCCGCTATAAAAGACGGAGCGCTCTTAGCAACGCTCTCTCTCGGGTGTCAGCTGGCTTCGCTGGAACATCTCCGTGACCTTCGTTGTATTTATTCAGCATAGCAGCCATATTGTTATTTCGATAATTGCCATTCATACCTATTCCTTTGCAGTAATTAGAGTTTGATGTATTAACTTTAAGTTATCTTTGTAATGATTGGGTTTAATTGTTTGTGACGTAACCGTGCTTGCTTTTTAAAAACCTGTCCTCACTTTTGGTTTCTAAGAATATTAATATTTTTAATACTATACTATCAACATCTTACAAAAATAAAAATAAAATGAATATCGCAACATTCACCAGGGTTCAATATCCTTCATTGCAGTTTTAAGGTAAAATTTAAATTCAACTCAAAGCATAATCAAAAGGCTACATACTAATTACCTAACAAGTCTAACGATTTTGTATAAGCACTCGATTTTTATTCGGTACATTTTTAAGATTTTTTTCTCAAGTATAATTTACAGTCGATATTAGATGATATAAAAATATGTCTAAACGTGCAGCCTCATGGAGTCGCCCGTCGCTCGCTTTCAGCGACAAATCTGGTGACGTAACCTAGTTTTAAATTTTCCGCGACTCGAAAAGTTGCTGCTTCATGCAGTCGCTCATCACTCATTTGCAGCGATAAAGCTGGTCACGACGCGATCCCTTGTTGCTGATTTCCTAACTTCGCTCGTACCTCGTGGCAGTGATACCAACAAGTGAAAGAAATAGGAGCCTTAATAAACCCTTGCAGCACCACACTTATGTCGACTTGTCTCACCGCTACAGAACACTATAGCCGCTCACTCCTAGCGACAAAGTTCATTTTCAGCTTTGTCGTTTCGTTACGTTCAGTTACGCATCACGTGATCATTTCGAGACGAGAGAAATTTAAAATGTGGTCACCCTTTTTATAGCTGGAAACGAACAACAAGCGACTCCATGAGGCCGTACCTTAATATTTAGATTTTTTTAATGCATTGTGAGATGGTGGCAACTTTATAATAAGGGTGTGCATAATCTGTAAAATTAAAATACTAGATGACACTGACATAATTGACCGCACTCGACTAGTGTCAGGGTGACATGAGAGCTCGTTGTAGTTTGCAAACAAATCTCGCGGGAAAAGCTATTACAGCTTCGATTTCAATTTTAATGTTGTAGCTTGAAATCATGGAACTGGAATCGTCAATTAAAGATGCTGGTAATGGCCTTAAAGCGGTGCGAGTTACAGATCGTAAAAAGAATGCAGAGATCATAAAGCAATTTTTAACGAACAGCAACGCAGTGCCGGCTCTGTTATCTGAAAATACTCTTAAAAAACGGGGATATACATGGAACAACCTCTTTGACGATATCAATGATTATATTTTAAAGGTATTTTACAACTTTTGACTATATCATTCAAAGGTATTTTTCTCTATTCACAAAATATATCGCTATCACAGTACTTTGTGTACTACTGTTCACCTATTCCTTAATATAAAATATTAGAATTCCCTAAAATATTATCCTTAAAAATTTATAATGTATCATAGAAGCCTTAATATATATATCATATATATTCCTATCATATCCGTCGGTTGCCAACAAGGAGATCCTCTCGGGCCAGTCATTTTTAGTTTAGCAATACACCCAATCATCAGGAAACTTAAATCTAAATTAAATGTATGGTATCTAGATGACGGAACCTTAGGAGGCGATATTAACACAATCACAGAAGATTTCACTACTTTAAAAAATGAACTTCATTCCATTGGCCTTGATTTAAACACAAATAAATGTGAAATTTTCATCCCGAACAATCAGCCATTAATTCAAAATCAACCATTATTACAAAAATTCTTTTCATTAGCCCCAGATATAAAAATTGTAGACCAATATTCACTTCGCCTTCTAGGGTCCCCAATATTAGAAGAATCCTTTAGTAAATTTATAGATGATAAAATTCAAAATTTTCAATCTATTTCGGATAGACTTTTTAAAATCTCTCTGCATTCGGCCTTAACTTTGATTCGGTTTTGTTGTTTTGGTCCAAAATTTATATACTTCCTCCGGTCTTCAAATTTATGGATGCATTTACCCCTTTTGGAAAAAGTAGACCAAATTATACGGTCCACCTTAACGTCTATTCTCAATGTGACTTTGGACGACCGAGCGTGGTCCCAAGCCACATTGCCGATTCGTTTTGGTGGACTAGGTATCCGTAAAGTTACCAGCTTGAGTTTGCCAGCGTTTCTGTCTTCGGTCCATAGCACTGAAAAATTGACAAGAGAAATTTTAGAATTTTCTCTGGTTGATTTTCAGATCCTATGCATGTCGGAGGCAGTAAATAGTTGGAAAATGTCCTGCCCGGGCACGGATCTTCCCGCACAACTTTCTTCTCAGAGGCAATGGGATGAGCCGCTTTGCAGTTTGATACGGAATGAATTAGTTGAAACGTCACTCAATACTGCAGAGCGTGCTCGTCTCTTGGCTCTGGGAGAATGGGAATCGGGCCTCTGGTTACAGGCATTACCTTCAGCCAACATAGGTACGATGTTGGATAACAATACTCTCCGGCTCGCCATTGGTTTGCGTTTGGGTGTACAATGTGTCGCATCTCATCTTTGCCAATGCGGTGAAAGAGTCGATTGCCTTGGTCATCATGGCCTGTCCTGCGGCAGGAGCGCGGGGCGTATACCGCGTCATGCAAATATTAATGACATCATTCGTCGTGCTCTTGTCACTGCTGGTGTACCTGCCGTTTTAGAACCCAATGGTTTGGTACGCAACGATGGTAAGAGACCTGACGGAATGTCATTGCTGCCTTGGAAATTGGGTCGGCCTTTGGTGTGGGACGCGACATGCGTCGACACCCTCGCGCCATCCCATGTTCTAAGTTCAGCGGTCTCGCCGGGCGCTGCTGCTGGAGCCGCGGAAGCCCTAAAACGGCGGAAATATAATAACCTTGTTGGTAATTATATTTTTGAGCCGTTTGGGGTCGAAACGTTCGGGACATGGGGACCAGGTGCACGAGTTCTTTATAAAGAACTCGCAAAGCGTTTGGTCGACTCTACACGTGATCAGAAGGCTGGTCTATATTTTGCCCAAAGAATTAGCATTGCCATACAACGTGGCAATGCAGCCAGCCTTCTGGGCACGTTTCCCGACTTTGGCAGGGATGAGGATATCTTTTTCGACGCTTTGTAAATAATGCATATTTTTCTTTTTATATTATATAGCTTTCAAAATGTAAATATTAGTTTAGTTTAGTTCATAGTTATGAAGAATATTAATCAGAAATATATGAATAAATCATAGAAGTAATATGTGATTTAATACATTTTAAGAAGTCATATTAAACCTTTGTCATAGGTTTTAAGTGTTATAGGAGGAAACATGTTTTTATATTAAAAATAAATAAATGTAATAAATATCATTTAAACAATACAAAGTAGTTATAACTAAAAATTATCAATTGGTTAATTTAATACAAGCATATTTTATGATTGCAACAGTTTTCACTCTTATTTGGATTTAGGATTTGTCCTTTTATTTTAGGAAACTGAAAAATTTGAACAGTCTAAAACTTTTGAGAACACTGTTAGACCACTATGTACCAGCCTCTTACATCATTGTGTGGCGGGCTCTAATAAAGGTAATACATGAACTTGTAAAGCTATACACCCTTTGTTTAACTACTTTGTATGTATTTTATATATATAAATATTTCAATGGTATATTTATTTTGATTTGATAATCTTAATGTAATTACATAATTAGAAATATTTTTAGACAATAGATGAAACAAAATTGTATTTTTTTAGGCCTCAAAGACATAAAACAATATTTGTTTTTCCTGATTAGTTGGCTATCAAACCAAAACCCCAATAAACAGAATGCATATCCTACATAACAATGTTCACCTTTTCAGGCAAAGCATATATAAAGTGTGATAAAATAACTGAGACAAGTTTATACATACTGAAAGACAATCGTCTTTCTAAAGCAATTGGTGACAGTTACTTGAATTTACTCCTCAAACATGTCTTGCCATACAAGCATTACTTGGGTCATATAACACCAAGCACTTGGAAAGGTGAGTAAAGTTGATAGATCCTATTACTAAGATTCCGGTTGTTTGTTCATCTATAATCAGATTCAACAAAAAATTAAAAAGAGAAAATAAATATTTAGGGCAGTTCCTTTATGACAAACCTTGTTTTCCTTTGCTATTTTTATAGAAAGCATTATGAAAGTCTTGTTTATTTTCTGTGGCATGTACTTTTGCTTCGCTAATTAATGTAATGTACTTGAACCCAAATAACTTTGTCATTTTCTTGTTTAACCACAGAAACAAACTTCAGCTGCAGAACATTAGTGTAGATCTTAATTTATCTCAAGAATTATGAATGCTCTTGATTTTTCAGACCTACTGGATGTCAGTATTTCTACATGTTTCTCTACTGTTTACAAAATAGATGCTTATACTAAGCTGAGACTAATTCTGCTTATTATGAAAAGTGGAAAGGAGAACTGCCAGTTTGTCAGACCTCTCATAGAGTCTCTATCATCATTAGAAACTTATTTTGGCCTTGTCGCCAGCGACAAAAAAGTACAGGATATTGTTATTGAAATAATTATTTTGTTATTGGAAACGGTAAAGTATGATCCATTTGATAAATTGAATATAATTTTTCGATTTTGTACTGTATCTTAAATATTTATTTCAGCTTTCTTCCGAGTGTCGCCTAACTATGTGTCGTTTTATTGAGAGTTTCATGCCGTCTTTATTAAAATTCTATGATCAAAACAAAGATCAGAAGAAAAAGGTAAATATACAATAAGATTTTTTATCCATCGAGTTTTGTATGATTCAAGTATTCTACTTTGATTGATAAATGGAATCTTTTCCTTATTTCTATAAAATTTTATAAACAATATGACGCTATATTTTTACAGACATCACATTTCAAATTGTTAAATCTTGCGGTAGCACTGCACCACCCTCTAGGAAGGCACCAAAACGAAGAGGGAAGCCTTGCAAACAACTGGGATGTCTGGAATAAGTACTTGAACAGCATGACAGAAATCATTTGCTTAGAAGTCAATTATTTGCAGAAAAATAGAAAGCAAAATGATAAATCATTCCAACAATGCTCATATTTTCACAGCCTTGCTGCTTCTGTCTTCCACCAGGTTAGTAAATGTAATGTTTTTGTTTTATTATCAAAGTATTTTTATTGTAATTTCATGTTTTATGACTGCAGATTTTTAAGATGTCAGAGAGAAGCGAAAACGACACAGAAACTCCATCAAAGAGAATTAAACTGAGTGTGAACAAAAACAAAACGTTCAGCGATCTTGTAAATGAACTGCAGCAAAATCATGTGCCTTGGTAGGTATATAGAGATACATTTACTTTCAGCCCAAAATAAGGATGATTACTGGGCATAAAAACTGCTTTAAAATTTGGGAGAGGGGAGGTTTGTGACGTAACGACTTTGCAATATTAAAACGGAAGTGACGTCATAAGTAAATTCCTTTCGCTTTAATTATTATTATATGTATATTAGCCAGTAAATGGTTTTCATCTTTGATCTTATACATATATTCATGATAAACTAACACACATCACTTTCGTTGGGCATATTCGAGCTTTACTCGAAAACCGCCAATATTAATATAGCCTGAGTCTTAAAATACCGCAGCTTTCTATTAAAACTATTTTCAAAATTGGTTCACTAGATCCTAAGATTACCCCTTACACACACTCTCACGAACTTTACCTCTTAATAATATTAATTAATAAATATTTTGTCTTCTTAGCCCATTGGTTATCTAAAATAGGCCTTATATGCCAAGCCATACTTACAGCTGTTATTTTTTTTGGGTTTCAGGTTAGGAATTGTAAATGTGTATACTAAATTATACAGTACCCACATCACTTCAAGAGAATATCTATTATTATTGAACTGTCTTCAGTTATTGCTTGCAAATAGCAGCACTAATTTAGACTGGGACATGTTCAAAGAGTTAGTTTGTTTTGTACTTGAGAGTTCAAACGCTCATATGAGTGATGATGATGATTATAAAAACACTTTACTATCACTATGGAATAGCTGCGTGAGGTAAGGTACTTTTTATACGGTAATGTGATCAGTCAAGTACGAAATTACCTATATGTGTATGTGTTTTAGATCTTGCACATCTACAAATTCGTCGCACCAAGCCATACATACCATTATGCAAGGTGTATTAACTTGCAACATATTGGAGTACCCCACGCATCTCATTAAACAGTACGTCGAAAAGGAAATGCCTGTGACAACCCATAGTGTTACAACTTTGATTAACATTTTTCAAAAGTTCTACAGCAAATGTAGTTGCAGTGATTTCAGAGTTAAATGTTTAGCTTGGCTCACAGCTGGCGATAGTTCATCATTCTGTGTATCTAGAGTACCTGAATTGTTATTGAGAATAATTTCTAATGAAAATATAACATTGAACTTGACATGTAACAAAAATTTCGAACAAGTACGCTTACATGACATTTTATTCAATTCGCTGGAAAAGTGTATTTTGTTTAGCGAATTCGAAATTGACGGCCCGACAATACCTCCGGTGTTAGAAAACGCATTTGAAGGCGTTGAAACTGATACAGATTTAGAACAGCAAATACATGAATACTTGAAAATTATGCTAACAGATAACATTTCGAAGCGATTACAAACTCATACTGAATTATCAATGGCTATAAAATTGATGAATGTTGTTGTGACGTACTTTGATTTATTAATTAAGCTGAATGTGAAAACACACGATGAGATCGAAACCTTGGACATTTATACTTTATTAGTAACTGCTCTAACTCGTATGTACTCGTCATTTAATACGTTGTTAGAGAACAACATTCAGATTCAGTACAAAGTAGATTTTCTTCAGCTCGTCAACCAGCTTCTAGCTTCGGAATTTCATCCCATATTAACAGGATTAGTACGATCGACAATCGATGCAGACACATTCCACAGTATTAATAACATATTGAATACTGAAGTACAAGTTGATGACGATGATATCATAAATATTGGAGACGAAGATGAAATGAATATTGAAACTTTAAAAAAGCATTGTCTTCTAGTACTTGCTGCGTATTGCAGAAAACACGCAGAATATCGCGAAGATATATCAAAACTTATATTAGATGAGTATGAATACAATTTTACATCTGATACGGAATGCGCTTTTCAGTGTATTGAAATGCTTATAGACTCTACAGTTCAAGATCCTCCTTTAGGTAAATACATAGTTTAGTGCATTAAATATTGTATTAATTGTTGTTTTGAAAAAGATGTATTTGATGATGTATTGTTTTCTTATTAGGTTTAATTTTCACGCTGATGCAACGCATGTGTCAAAAACTGTATAGAGATTCGAAGGCGACATATGGGATACTTAAAATACTGCTTAAAATCATGGATCCATTATGTTCTGATGACAGCTCTATGAAGGACAACTGTTTTATTATGATCAAAAGTTATTTGCAACTCTGTGAAGATACGTATTACCCACCGAGAGTTGCTTCTTTGATTTATGAATGTGCAGCCAAAGTTATTGTAATGAGTCGTAAACATGATTGTGAAGTAGCCTTTATTGAACATATTTTGAAGACTATAAAATGTAATGTACATAGCATACGTCTCTTTTGTTGTTATTTAGTGAAACTGATTAATCATTTCCCTGAGGACAAGATAAATGCATTTGCAATTGACTTACTGGACATATTTTTAACTGATGTAAGTATATTTATCAAAA
>NW_020800439.1:0-22153 GCF_003590095.1 Trichoplusia ni | reverse complement strand
TGAGAATTCACTAAATATGATGATGTGAACGCATGTTTAATTACTCTAAAATAATTCGTTCATATCTCAACAAGATGTCCCCATTCAACTCCGTTAACCCAAAGGAAAAATAACCGTGAACATATAAAATTAAGACGTTATTAACAGCAGCACGTGAGTTAACTACAACCCATCATATTCGGACGATTCGTTTCGGCGATAAATGACAACTAGGTTACGATCACTTTAAATATTTATGATGTTTCAATGTCGTGTTCTGGCCTAGTGATTTAATTACTCGATTTGTTTAGGAATTTTAACTCATGAAGTACTACATCATCACTAGACTGTAAGTTGATTGAGTAACGACACTTATCCAAGTAATGTTACAAGTCTATATTTATGCGTGTTTTGTCTCTACATTCCTCATGAGAATGAAAAAGGACAGCATTACACCTACCCATACGTTTCCTCAATATAGTTGTCTGTCCCGTGACTGATTGGACATAAAACATATTTTCACAATTTACATTGGCATAAGGCAGCAAAGTGATCACGACGCATGACAATTCTGCTGGTATAATGATAAAATAGTCTAACCTTTGCATTATGCCAAGCGCCATAATTCTTCAGTATTATTGCCATAAGAAAAGCTATGCTAAACTAGATTGTGCCTGCACGTATGGCTAAGTGGCTGAGTTCAACACGCTGAACCTAATGAACGTGAAGTGTCCCGGGTTCGATCCCCACGTGGAATTGTGAAATACCCTGTTACCCAAGGATAAAAAATCCCTATTACAGAAGTCATGTACAAAAAATGATAATAGAAAAAATTGCCAAGAGAGTATTACCGTTGTGGAAGTGAGACGGCGTACTACACAGCGTATAACGCCATCTCTCTTTCACACCAAGAACTATCTTACTCTAGAGTCAGTAGTAGGCCTTCTAGTGCTACAAGTAAAGGCTTAACTAATTGTAGTTTACTGTTTAACAATAACTAGCGTTTGTTTATTAACTTGAAGTGGTTTGAACAATACTTAAGTCATTAAAGCTTTGAGTTTACTCAGAGAACGGACGCCTTAATTAGCATGGAGTAAATGTTTCCTGTTAAATTAAATTCGTAATTATTATTTTACAAGCGAATTCTTTATCATAGCAGTTTATTTGTCGGAATTTTGTGCTTTGATGTTGAACAAATAAGGCTGAAAATGATATTTCATAGTTTGTTCCGAGTGTGGGTGACTTGGATGTCTGTGAAACCTACCGCGAAACAAGGAAATAAATTCATTATTGCGAGATTCGTATTTTTAATCTAGATTAAAAAGAGATAAACATAATTCGAAAGGATAGATATTTATTCCTCTCTCTTACGAATTATCTAGTTTTTGGCTTTGTTTTTATGAAATTCGAGTCAAACCAGTCGTAAATTGAATCAATATGGAATGAGTGGTTAATTAGTCAAAGATTTCCAGACCGAGTTACTATGTCTTATTTCTTATACGTATGCAGAATCCCATACACATAACTCTTAAAAGATTGCACACAAATAACTCCTATAATTTTTCTAACTGGTTAAACTGGTGGTTTTTAATTAGTTAAGCAAGAAATGAAAAAACAGCTTTAAACTCTACATACCCTTTTACAAGGCAGTAACTAAGTGCTAAGTTAATATTCCATCTATTTGCTTTACCTAAGTTACTAAAAGCTCACACATAATCATTAAGGGTTAAGTTATTACTGACGTGTCTTACAAACAGACAAACAGGCACGCATTTCAGTAAGTGTACGTTAAACACGGAAACTTATTTGAGAAAGTTAGAAATACGTTTTGGTAATTATGGATGAGGAGTGTTTGGAAAGTGTTGTCTTGCGGTTGAATGGGATGGAATTGTGTGCGTGTGGTTGCAGGTTCGAACCAAATGGTGGTACTACCATGTCAGATAGTGATGAACAATAGTTGATCCATTAAATCCTTGCTAGCAGCCTTATCCAGTTGAGTGACATCGGGACAAAGAGACATCGTATAGTGATAAGGTATAGTGGTTTTCGTTAAAGTCTAATCAGGCTAGTCGTTTCCCAACTATATTGCACTAACCGGATGCAGTACCAATTTCCAAGGAGCAACAGCCTATTTTACCGATTAACTATGCATCACGATACCCTTGAGTCAGACTGGTTGCCAGACTTTTAGAATCCGAATTAATTTATTTCCAACAAAAAATAACAACAAGACTTCGTAGCAACATTGAGAGGTCTTAAAAATTAGGCTGTAACTCATTATAAATAGACCATTTGCTCTGTGATTAGTGTAATTTCAACTGTCAAACTATCAAGGACTAGACGGGTAGACAACAGCCACCTCCATTTTTATGTACGGTACTCTAAAAATAATCACAATTTAACCATAGAAAATGATACCTTGAACACTTTACACTTCCCCCTAAGAATTAAAGAGCTTTTTATCCTGCCAAAATACATAAATGACGTCATCATTTATGCGACCTTTTTGGGTCAAACCTATAACCTACATACTGTTCTTCATCAGCAGCTAATCATTAAGTCCAAAGTGTTATAGCAAGTCATTACTCACTGCGAAGCTCATTACGCTTGCATTTTGGATGATAACGAAAGAAATTCCAAACAAAATGGTACCAGGAAGTTAGGAGATAAGGCGAAAGTTTCTGCGTTTGAGACTTAGTTCGGAGTTCATGTGAAATGAGATATGAGCATGGATTTGCTTTTAAACCGTTGTTCAAATGTTTTTAAGACTTCCAAAAGGAGGAGGGTATGAATTCGTCATTCTTTTTTTTAATTTTGTCGCTTCAGAACTTCAGATTGAATAAACTGATTTTGTTGAGTTTTTTTTTCATTTGGGATAAATAGACAGGGAATAAATAGTAGACAGATAGCTGTCACTTGGTCTCAAAAAAGTTTCACCAAGTTTGGTTTAGCAGTTTTTAATCCAAGTCGGTTCTATGTCATTATTGTCAAAAAAATATACTTTATTGTATACACAATACAACAGAATGTGAATTGATTATTGTAAAAGCTTGCAAGTTCAAATTCACATTCCGACCATATACACCGTGATTTTTTAGTCGTCTTACAAAAGCAGCCCAGTTCATGTATGCAATGACTAGAACACGTTCATGATAAAAAAATAGGTATTTATGAGATTTGAATAAATTTAAAATGCAATTTTTAATTTAATATTATGATGCAATTCGTAGTTTTAGAAACACAGCTCTGTTGCTCTGTTGCGAGCGCGGTCCGAGCCTTCTACGAGTAACAATGGTGAGGGGCGCGGGCGGCGGCGTTTTTATCATTTTTAACAGGATGTTTCAGATTTCTCATGTTTAATTTTTCTTCGTACTTATTATCTTAGTTGATGATAAAAAAAATAATGATCGCGCCTAGGGGTATTTTATGTCGGATACATGAACTGGGCTACTTTTGTAAGACGACTAAAAAAATCACCGTGTATATTTGTATTTTCAAAAGGCTTATCTAGGACCAAACGATGGTTACTGATGAATTAAAAAAAACTAATCGGCATATCAAAATAAGCTGGCTACCAATGAAATATGTGCTATAAAATTCTTTTAAATTATTTACTAACAATTTAACTACATGAACAACCCACGCAACACATAAGCTTAGACATATGATACCTAATAACTCAGACGAAGTGTTTTAAGATCAGAGGAAAAACATCAACGGATGCTGAAATCTCTAAATGTATCAGAGATTGATTTCGTACATCTTTAAGTGAATGATCTGTATATAAGCTTTCATCTATCAATATACAGTATATGTTTAAAAAACGGGGTTGTAGTTATGATTATTTCATGTAAGAAAGCAAAAGAATTTTCCAGTACCACTTTAATTCATTTTTAATAATATCGTCCAGATTACCTTTGGCAACATTGAATACTAATATATTCGTCACAACTAGATAAGTACATAAATTGAAGTTTTATTATCATTATTTCAATAAAAGATTTTTTTCATTCCAAATCACTTATATTTAAGGATCTTATTATAAGTATCGGACAAGGGTTTTCATAAAGTGCAAAAATTCTCGAAAGAAAAAAAAATTCTTACTTTTACGCGTGAAAAAGTGTTGACCAATTTCCTGGTACACGTTTCTGTATGATATGCTATCATTAGTAATTTCTCCCATTATTAAATACATAAGCTCTTAGATTTTTTACCCTCAAATAGTTGCTTACCATGATACAGTTAAAATTTTCGATCGCATTGCCTTGCCCTTATTACGCACGTGTACTAATGTTTGACACCAAAAACATGGCCCGGTTTAGACAATATTTTATACTTAACACAAGCGCACTGAACTCAAGTGTCATGATTAAAGATATTTGTTGCAGTAAACGCACCTTAAATGATTTTTTCTATACTGATTTTGCTCTCAGCCCGTAGATATTGAATCGTTTGTATGTATTGAATTTATAGGCATAGCTCGAATAGTTAGATCGAAAAAGAATATCATTGCTGTACTACTTAATTGTACAATATGAAATTTCCTGTTTTTAACCCCCGAGGTAAAAAGAGGGGTGTTAAAAGTTTTACATGTCCATCTGTCTGTCCCGACGGAGCGATTTCAATTTAGTTTATTTTTTTATTAAAGGTAAATTTTATGAGCGTGTTCTAAGACATTCTTGATAACAATATATTAACTTCATTATTTAATATATGGTAAATACTTTTTTAGGCGTGATATTTGCCAGAAGCCTTCAACAAAAGATCACCTGTTAAAAATACATTAGTCATGTTCACCTAAAAGCAATCCAGTAAACAAAATCAATTTCACAGCTAAGTACCTCTGACACCAGCCCCCAACAGTAAACACTATTCGTGCCTCAAACAACACCTCAGTAACTTCAATAGTCCTAAACAAATCGAATTAGAACGAACATTACGTATGGATACAAAAAGACAGACCGAACAATGGTCGAATAGGCGACGGTTGAAAAAACACAGCTATTGCAAATAGCGCCTGTCCCAACCGTGGCAAATGGACCGCAATTGTAGTTTTTATAACCGAAACCTTACTCCTCATAAGACCAAACCCTACATCCTAACTCATGCAGTTGTAGAAGCGAGATGGTGCTATATAAGGCGTAGAGCGATGTTTCACTTGCACAATACTAAGAATGTTGGTTTAAAGGCAGTAGGAACATTGCACTTGTGACCTAAAGACTAGAAACCGAAGTACAAGAAAGAATAAACGCTGGCTATTTTGCCTTTCAGCTTTTTGCTCGACAATGGGTCATTTGTGGTAAATACAAAAATATTGATACTTGGAGAATTGTTACATCTTTGATACAATTGAAAGTTTTTTTTTTACTGGAATTGTAATTTCATATTCGTAGTAACATAAAATAGAAGAATCTCATATCATGACATCAATACCATGTTTTGGTAGTAATTGCGTAACAGTTAAGGTCGCATTTTTTAAGTTATTATAAAAATAACCTTTTCTTTAAAGTTCTTATTCACCTAGAAAATTGCTTATGAACACTGTACATTCCTATTAGTTTTATGGAATAAAATGGGAGAGGAGAGGAAGTCGATTGACAAATGTTTGTTGTTCAGGAAGTTTTTTCGTTTAGATATAAATAAATAAATAAATAAATGCGGAAAACATCACATACATTGTTCTGAACCCAAAGTAAGTTGATGAAGCACTTGTGTTATGGAATTCAGATACAAAGAAGGTACCACAAACACCCGAACCCGAGACAATTGTAGAAATGTGAATTTTTACATTGACCCGACCGGGGATCGAACCCGGGACCTCAGAGCTAGCGACACCTTGAAACCGGTGCGTGCGCCACTCGACCGTCATATTTTTTTAAGTATATTTTTACAGTACATTTACAGCTATAGGTTTGGTGTTATAACCTGTACCACTCGGCTGTCCTTATAAAATGTACTATATTTACACACTTATCTCGACGACTCTACAAACAAAAATTACAACCAATCAATTTGCCGACATCGGTCTACTTGAACCCATTAAATCTGGTATTGATGACGTCTTCTTAACTACAGTTAACTTAACCCTTATGTCAACTGCGACCACCGGGGCACTACATTGCCCTCAATTAGTTTGTGGTTACGCACAAGGAAGGAAAGTGAAGTTCTCTGGAATGGTGAAAGATGGAATGGAAGAGCCTAGGAGATTGTTGGTTATCTTGGTGATATATGATTGAAAATGTTTGGGGTTTTGGTCTAATGTGTATTTTTCTCGTGGACAGAGATGAAGAAAATTGTTTTATTTTTCAGCTCATATCAATACCTTTACTACAATTACTTAATTAGAAAGAAACTGAATGTTAGAAGCAATGCATAGCTTTTCGTGTAATTAGTCTCGTGTAAGTTATGTTAATGTAATTGGTGTCTCTATCGTTTTAACATAAATAAATAAATAAATAAATAAAACACTAGTCTCACAGTAGACAAGCGTTTAGAGTGATTCTTGAAAGTTTATCCGGATAGCCCCAGAGTCAAAACTCTTAGGGTCTTTGCGCATGAAAATTCAATGTTTGAGAAATTCTCACTCGACGCAAGGATTCAATTCCTTCAAAAGTGATTTCTTTTTAATCAAATATAAACACTTTTACACGATGTGCATTTTAAAACTAGAAACTTATCTATTCTCGCTAAATTACTTTAAAAAAGCTTTAAATATTGACTTACCTAATAAACTAAGACTCGCGATCCAACTGGCTTGCTGGTCACTGACTGTGAAGGTTCCATTATGACCCTTGGGGTCCTGCATGGAGGCTATAGCAGGGGACATGTAGCCCTTGCTGAGGCCAGCCGCGAACGGCCCGAGCGAGACGGCGAGAGCTGCCAGGATCTGCAGGAGAAAGAGATGGTTGTAGACGTTGTAGTTCTGATTGTAGCGTATCATAGCAATTAAGTTGTATAAATAAATATTGGGTTGTTGGTTGCATTTTAGACGAGACAAATTTTATTGCTTTTATTCAGTATTCCCTTCTATAAAGGAGACTTTTTTAATATTGGGTTTATTTTGCGTGGTGGTGTCTTATTTCATAATTTATAAATAAGTAGTATTCAACCTATAGACAGTTTTTATCGCCTGAAATTAATGGTATTAAAAATCAAAGTCATAAATTTTCTAATTTACAGTTATCTAAAAAATCGAACGACTACATTTTGAAATGCCACGCAAAAATATCACCTTCCAAAGAGTCAAATTAGAATTTACGTAATTAAAATTAATTTACCAAACTTTGCGCCTTTAAAAGCGATAGAATACAAGTTTTTAACCATACATTACATCAATACTATATGTCATACCAATAACTCGTCTCTAAAGATCACTGGACACGTTAACGCCGAATTAACCTATTAAGAAAATTAAATTTAATGACTTTTGTGTAAATATATTATTGGTTCTTATTTACTATCTATAGGATCTCGAAGTATTAAGTAATATTAACGAAGTCGCTTTATGATTTTGATTTTTGAGTTTTGTTATTTGAACGAATGTTTTTTTTTAATTCCTAGCTAAATTATTATATTTTGTTTCCGGGCTACGTAGTCGATTGAACGGATAGTTTTTTTTAAATGTATTAATAGCTAAAGTATAATATTTTCTCATCGACTCCTTTAAGATAATTTCAGAACGAATTTAATAAGGTGTTGTTTCCCGAAAATAAATTGAACATTATTTTCGTACACATGTTAACAATAGCATCTGATATATAGAGATACTAGCTGACCCAGCAAACGTTGTTTTGCTGAATTTTTTTTTTCTAGATGTATGTATTTTTTAATGCCACATTAAAAAAAAATAAAAACCAAAAAATTCGTCAAAAAAAGAAAATATTTTTTTTTAGTGTGGGCAACCCTTGTCACTTAGTGGTATGAAAAATAGATGTTGTTCTATTCTCAGTCCTACCTGATATGTATACAAAATATCATAAGAATCGGTCGAACCGTTTCGGAGGAGTACGGTAACTAACATCGTGACACGGGAATTTTATATATTAGATTATGTAATATATTATATTTTTTATCCTCTGTCTACGTGTGTCTCTGTAGCTATTGCCTCCTATAGTATGTTACATTTATTATACATACTTATCTGACAACGGAAATAAATGTTTGTAAATAATATTTCCGAACGACCATCTCATTTCCGCGAAAAAGTCTTGATAGAAAAGGATATGTCCTTGAGTAAAAGAAAAAAAATCTTTGGGTGAGGAATGTCAGGCTTATTTTTGTTGCAAAAGAATTTGACCTTCTTGTGTTACTATCGTCAAAACATAAGTTTATTTATATAAAACACCTTAAATTATTATTACAGGGTTAGCCCCAATGCGATAGCTAAGAACTTAAACTACTAAACTAACTATCCAAGCAGAGGCATTAAACTGTTTAAATCAATGTATTTTTTTATTAATTTCTACTAGAGTGACTACATTTATTTGATTACTTATCTCAGTTTATACCTTATTAAATGATGTAACGGTTTGAACAGTTTGACCCAACCGGAGTCCTTAATCATGAGCAGACGCGGCGGGATCGCGAATCGTACGTAATCGTAAGTTCGACTCGCGATCCCGCCGCGTCTTTATTTAATAATGAATCATTCTCACGACAGTTACTATCAAAACTCAGTTTATACCTATCAAAATCAAACTCGATTTTTTTTAACCTCAAGTCAATCTATTTCAGGCAGTATTGAAACGTTAAACGAGGGTTAAATCAAATTCCTATTGAAAAACGCAAAAAAAATAGCACAATGCCTCTATTAAAAACGAATGACTAAGCTACCAAGCCAGATTTTCTCATAACATTTCCAGTAATTTTATGGGCCACAAACTAAATTAACTTTAAACGAAATTGCTGTTTAAAACTCAAACATTTCACTAATACATGTAGTTTGACCGGCCATATATTTGAGACCACCTTTAAGATAATTGCGTGCTTTCATTTTAATTCCATTATCAATGTAAAACAGTTATATTGATACTAATTGACGTCTATTAAGCAAATTATGTATAATTTGCTTTCGTTCTACCATCACCTTGTAAAGTGCTCGTAAGATTGTGGGTGTGGAAAAGAGATACCACTACATGAAATGTAGAGCGCTCTCATGCTTGCACACGTACAACTCATTAGCCTAGCCTTTTCCCACCTATGTTGGGGTCGGCTTCCAGTCTAACTGGATTCAGCTAAGTACCAGTGTTTTACAAGGATCGGCTGCCTATCTGACCTCGTCAACCCAGTTACCTGGGCAACACGATACCCCTTGGTTAGACTTTTGACTACCTGTAACGACTGTCAAAGATGTAGGAATAACAACCGACAATTTAACGTGCCTTCCGAAACACGGAGGAACTCGTTATGACAAAGATGGTCACCCGTCTACGGACAACCGCGTCAAGCGTAGTTTAACCTGTGATCGAATCACTTATGCAGTTATCGCTTAGCCACGAGCTTCTGCATGCAGAAGTACAACTATCTTACTATAAAAAGGTAATAAGCTCCATAATCCCAATACTTAAGTTAAGCTGTATACAAATTAGTTTTAA
The DNA here is from genome assembly GCF_003590095.1 of Trichoplusia ni. Taxonomy (NCBI): domain Eukaryota; kingdom Metazoa; phylum Arthropoda; class Insecta; order Lepidoptera; family Noctuidae; genus Trichoplusia; species Trichoplusia ni. The sequence continues at coordinate 12,581 of NW_020800439.1, read as the reverse complement.
CGTTCCATTTTCCGTGTTGGCATCATTTTATACAATCATTAATTATAAGATTTAATCCGCAGTAAGAGTTACCTACTGGTCAATTTATAAATAAATATTGGCGTCTGAATGTTCCTACTGACATTCATTAATAGAATTATGTATTATCTAAGATAGGTGCACCTATTTAATAACAGATTGAGTATTTTTAGTTCGTTATCTTTTCTTGAAAGTTTCATCACAACTTTGATAATTGAACGGAAGCAAACTTAACTTTTTTTACTTTACTATTCCGTAGTTTTCAGGCGTTAGGTGGTATTTTTTCAGGTAAATATTGGTATGACACTCGCAAATCATATGGCTTTCTATTGCTAAAAAGATTTTTCGAAATCGGTTCCGTTATATCCTCAGAAAATCTCTGCAACATCACAAACTTCATAACTCTTCATAATATTAGAATACTCGTAAACATAACGTAATTACTCAATCATTACACGAAACATCAATACTACATACAAATTAGTTATACACAGTGCCGGCGTTAGGGGGGCATGATGGGGCGATGGCCCAGAACGACAAATTCTGGGGGGCTCCAAGGTCGGAAGTTGGAGTCTCTTGCCTCTCCTGGCGCAAACCCTCAGAACTGTGCTCTACGCTAGAGGTGGAATACTTCCACCGCCAAACGTAACGTTAAAGGAAAGATGAAATTCTTAATGTAATTTTACTTGGGATCAGCAAAAAACTAACACTTGATATTGCTTCCCTCAAATGGGCGCCACAATATTTTCAGAGTGTCAGTGGCCCTTACAGTTGGTTATACAAAATAATCATAATAACAAACAAACAGAATCGAATGACTTGATCTGTACAAAAAAAAAACCGTTAATATAACAATACATTCTACAGTCTCATAAAAACACACAACAGCTACAAATAGGACAAAACTCAATAACCCAAATACAGAAGAAATAAACAATTTTTCATGATTTTCTCTTTCAAAAACAAATAAAACATAATGTACGTGTCTGGAGAACAAAGACATACGGGGTGTTTGTAAACGTATAGGATCGATCAATGTTTCAAGCACCATGTGTAAATGGGCCGCTAGTGATGTGCAGTGTGTCAATATCGATAAAAAAAAAATATTGACGTAATGTGATCTTTTTTCTATTTTAAATAGCTATTTGAATTCAATTAATTATTTTATTCTAATGCGCTTATTGCATAAATTGTAGTGTTTTTAAGGTTGTTTTTGTTATGTTTAGTACTGCAACTAGGAACTGCGACAAATGTGATTTTGAAATGAAGGTATCAGTTTTTTCTACATTATAATATGACACGAGTGATGGATTATGGATGGAAACTCAAACACCAGTATGATTGTAAAAGATTATAATTAGGAAAACGTCCGAGCACGATGTACATGAATCTCAGCGGTAAAACAAAAGGAAAGAGACAGCTAGGTCATTATTAGGGACCCAATTGCTATGAACTGTTTACAAGGTTAGTTTCAAGGAGTATTATGCGTGACCCATTTCACCTAATAATACCATTACTTTATTTCTATGACATTGTGTTTACAAAGACAGTTCTAATACTACCCCTTAAACCAATGTCATAAGCAAATAACTAGAAGTAGTTACATAACAGAATTACACCAAAAAAATAATAATACAATATCACAAAGAATGCGAGATATTAAGTACTTAAAGTGAGAGATGTTTTAAAACCTGAAAATAAACTTTATTATAAATTATATAAACATAATCCATTTACAAATTGATCATGTTTTTCTTTGTCAAAGGTTTTGTCAACACATCTGCAATCATTAAATCTGTAGACAAATACTTAACATTAACAATGTTTTTCTTTATATTTTCTCTAATGAAATGATGCCTCACATCTATGTGCTTAGTTCTATTATGATACATACAATTAGTAGTTAATTTTTGAGCAGACTGGTTATCATTATACAATGTTACTTTACAATTACTGTTCAACAATTCATTAAGAAAACTTCTTACAAAAAGAGCTTCCTTACAACAATCTGAAAGTGCCATATATTCAGCCTCTGTGCTGGAGAGGGCAACAGTCTTTTGTTTGCGACTTTCCCAAGAGATCAATGAATTACCAAGCTTAAAAAATAAAACCAGTGAAAGACTTACGATCAAGTTCATTTCCACCCCAGTCAGCATCTACATAAGCTGTTACATCCATACCACTCTTCTGAAAAAACTAATCCATAGTTAGCAGTACCTTTAAGATAGCGAAGGACACGCTTCAAGGCTTTCCAATGATGTTCAGTGTGACACTCGTTAAATTGACTGAACACACTCACAGCATGAGCGATATCTGGTCGGGTGCACACCGCTATATACATGAGACAGCCAAGCAAATTCCTGTAATGAGAATTTGTACTTTTATTATCACCTTTAGGTAATTTGATTCCTTTTTCTAGTGGAGTTTTTGCAGGTTTGCAAATCCGTCATGTTAAACTTCTCCAATACCCTTTTTATGTATCCAGTTTGATCAAGTGTAACTTTATTTTGACTTTTATTAACTCTCATTCCCAAGAACGTGGTGTGCAGGTCCAAAATCCTTCATTTTAAAAGTGTTCATAAGTTCACATTTCACCTTTTCTTTCAAAGTTGAATTGCTAGAAAACAATAAAATGTCATCGACATAGAGTGCAATTATTATTAAATCACTATTACTTCTCATGTAAAATACACATGGTTCTGAAGTTATCCTTTTGAAGTGCATTTTCTGTAATAATACTTCGTTTATTCTCTCATACCACATTTTTGAAGCTTGCTTTAAGCCATAAATAGCTTTATGTAGTTTGTACACAAAGTTTTCTTTACCTTTTACTATGAAACCTTCTGGTTGTTCCATATAGACGGTTTCATTCAGGTTGCCATTCAAAAAGGCAGTCTTAACATCAAGATGATCAATGTCCATATTAAATTCAGCAGCAATGGCAAGTAAAGTTCTAATAGTTGAGTGTCTTACCACCGGAGAGAAAGTCTCTTCATAATCAACTCCAAATTTCTGCGAGTAACCTTTAGCCACCAGCCGTGCTTTGTAGCTCAAGAGTTCACCATTCAGACCTTTCTTTTTTTTAAAAACCCATCTGCACTTTATTGGTTTCTGATTATTTGGTTTCTTTACTAGAGTCCAACATTTGTTGTCATTAAAAGATTTATACTCATCTGTCATAGCTGTTTTCCACTCAATTGATTCCGTGCCTGCCAAAGCTTCTTGCACCGTTCCTGGTACATCATCGTCGTTGCATAGTTCTTTAACCAACAGGACAGTCATCCCAGTCTCATCGAGATCTTCATATAAAGATGAATCTGATGTCGTCTCATTCAATGTTGAGCTACCTGGAACGTATGTGGGATCCGCAGAAAAATTTGATTCTAAAGTGGTGTCAACCTCACTGTCTGAATCATGCACTGTAATTATGCTCGACCGTGTTCTACTCCTTTGGTCATCAGAAAACTCTGGTCTTACGGTGGATGGTTCAGACTGGCTTGGCTCAGATCGTTCAATATGCTGTGAGCATTGGTCATTATCCAGGATTGATTCTGGGTCATGAACAACATTCACAGGTTTCCCCGGAGCACCATTCTGAGGAAATTCGATGAACACAGAGTCAAAATTATCATCATGTGACCTATTATTGAAAATTTATTCTCCAAGAAAATCACATCTCGTGCTTTGACACACTTGTATGATTTATCAGGATCCAACAGACGAAAACCTTTTGTACTTTCACAGTACCCAACAAAAACATACTGCTTGGATTTTGAATCCAATTTGTTTCTAATCGGGGGTAACAGCATAGGCAATACAGCCAAAAATACGTAAATGACTAACATCTACTTTTTTATTCCTCCATTTTTCCTCAGGTACTTGTCCAATTAGAGCCTTCGTTGGTGTCCGGTTTTTGAGATATACAGCAGTATTGACAGCTTCTGCCCAGAATTTGTTGTCCAGGCCGGCATCCTTTAGCATACACCTGGCCTTCTCAACAATGGTCCTGTTTGCCCTTTCTGCCACACCATTTTGTTGTGGAGAATACGGGACCGTTGTGTGATGTTTGATTCCATTCTCTTTCAGATAAGCCTGTAATTTACAGTTAACAAATTCACCACCATTGTCACTGCGTATAATTTTAATCTTGTGGTTAGTTTCATTTTCCACTAAGTTTTTAAAATTCCTAAATGTTCAAAAACTTCATCTTTATTATGCAAAAAATAAACAAACGTTTCCTACTGAAATCGTCAATGAATATCAGAAATATCTAGCACCACCTATAGACTGCGTTGGCATTGGTCCACATAAGTCAGTGTGAACTATCCTAGTAACTGAGTTGCTCCGTGTGTATGACTTTTTAGGAAAGGGAGCACGAGTCTGTTTACCTTCAATGCAGGCAACACAAGGATTAAAAATATCTGAATTATATTTAATACCTGTTACCATACCTTTATTCATGAGTGCCATACTTCCTGGAGTTCAAATGGCCAAGTCTACGGTGCCACATTTCCTGAGACTCCACTTTCACTGTACCTTCTGATGAGCTTGATGAAGAAACATAACAGTCTCATCACTAGACTGTTTTTCTTTGGTAACTGAACTGAAAGAAGCAAAACTGGTATTACCTCCCCCCCCACACAAAGGCTGATCATGGCATCAAGTTGATATATACCATTCCTATGAGTGGCTGTTGCCAAAACTTCATCATCATCAGATACAATACATTTCTGTTTATTAAAAGTTACTGTATAACCTTTCTTAACTAAAGAACTAACAGAAAGCAAATTTGCTGAAAGATTAGGCACATAATAAACGTCTCTAATTGTTCTCTCGCAGTCTTGCAATTTGACACGCACATTACCTTGTCCCGCTGTTGGTAATTTTTCACCATTTGCAACAGTCACTTGAGACACACTTACTTCACTAAAATCACAAAAGAGTTCCCGGTTGTTGCACATGTGGTTTGATGCACCGCTATCCACATACCACACACCACGCTGGAAGCTGACGGAGAGAGCCGTTAGAGAGCCTTGGATGAATCCTTGCGAGGTTTATCCTTCTCTGTTTTCTTATCTTTCTCTGGCTTCTTATCGTTGTTCCTCGGGCAGTCTTTGATGAAATGTCCAGTCCTTTTGCATTTATAACATTTTGGTGCTTTTCTGGTTGCTGCGAATGCCTTGGTATCTTCAGTTTTATTCCTGCGGTCATATTCTTGCAATAATTTGCCTTTGACCATGTCACTAGTCAACTTTAAGTTTGAATTTTCAAGTGCCATAATAAGCGGATCATAATTACTTGGTAACCCGCTGAGCATGATGACAGCCAAGAATTCATCATCCAGAGGTGAATTGATATCAAACAGTTGTTGTGACAGCTCCTGCAGCTTGCCAAGGTAGCTTTCCATGCTATCATGTTCTGATAATTTTGTGCTGAATAGCGTTCTTAACAGACCTAGTCTTCGGCATAGCCCTTTGTCCTCAAAGGCTCTGCTCAGGTTGTTCCACGCCTCACGTGCATCCTTTGCGTTCCTGACATGGGGGAATGCACTCGTTTGAACCGACAGGCATATTCTTGCAAGTGCCTTCTGCGATTTTTTCATGTCTGCATCGCTCAGAGTTTCCTTTCTGCTCACCATCGATAGTGTCCCACAGGTCCTCGTGAATTAATATCATCTTCATGCAAAACTTCCATGTAGAATAATTATCGATACCTTTGAGTTTTTCGATGGTTTGCAAGGGTGAAGCATTTCCGGCCATTTTTTTCGTGTTTCACGCGTTAGAGGTTATAGTTTTGTTTTTATTTTTCTCTACTTTCGTGTTTAAACGGGAAATATTGCGATTGCCATGTAGATTTCGGTGTTCTGGGCCATAACCTGATGGATTATGGATGGAAACTCAAACACCAGTATGATTGTAAAAGATTATAATTAGGAAAACGTCCGAGCACGATGTACATGAATCTCAGCGGTAAAACAAAAGGAAAAGAGACAGCTAGGTCATTATTAGGGACCCAATTGCTATGAACTGTTTACAAGGTTAGTTTCAAGGAGTATTATGCGTGACCCATTTCACCTAATAATACCATTACTTTATTTCTATGACATTGTGTTTACAAAGACAGTTCTAATAACGAGCTATGTTTATGCGCGTAAATAAACCCTAAGTTATTTAATAAATAATTACCGCCTCATGAAAGATACAACATGCTATGTTAAGGTAAATGGCATCTTTAAAATATACTATCACTTCAAATTGATTAATTGAGACATAAAATTTTCTTTAAAAAAAAACTAACAATTTCCTACCTAAACATACCAAAAAAGAATTTAACCGTTGCCCAGTAACACGTAACATCAACATAGCTATAAACTCGGTGACATAATTTAAAGTCGACACTAACGCGACCCGTTTTTCTCGAATATCTTTTTTTCTCACATTCCTACGGAACATAGAAATATATCATTTGTCTACAAACATATACAGGGTGCTGTTGTACACGTACCGAGGATCGATCAATGTTTCGAGCGCCATGTGTGAATGGGCTTTTAGTGATGAGACTCATGGGACTTCAAATTTATCGATAAATTGGACTCAGTTGTATTGGGATTAAAGTTATCGATATTTATTGTAGTCGTGCGACTAAGTTTTTTTTTTTGAACGCTAGTGGAAAAAATATTATTTGTTCAATTAATGTTCGTGTGTTGTATCAAGAACGATTTTTTTTTTTTATTTTAGTTTTTTCTGGTTTAGTTCCCACATATTGATAACATCTTAATTCTAAATACGATATTTTTTTTTGTTAAAATCCTGAAAAGTACAGCTTATTCAAACCGATGACAAAAACACATATGGAAGATAGCTTCAAAATATGTTACCACAATCTCTATACAATTCTAATTTCTAAATCTCACTACTTAATTCATAAAATTCCTATTAAGACATAATTCTCTCATCAGTATTCGCTAATACCTATTCTATATCCAACATAAAAAAATTCTCGCACTATCCTAAAAGTGTCACCACATCGTTACAACATCCCCGAACCTGTTCCGAAAAGATAAATACATCGACCTCGATACACATCCCGGTACATCCCTATTTTATCAGAAAGCGTCCGCTAGACTTCTAACATTTGGACGGGTCAACGACCGACACACTGCCATACATTCTATCCCCTTCACAAAATTAAATCAACAACTAAACATGGAAAAACCAACCTTATTTCTATTACATAAGTTTCATATCAACCGCATGATGACGTTTGGCGTTGACAAATTTATATCCATATTTTGCTACGGGATTTTGAACTTTATTCGCATTGTCTTAAGAGTTTTTAATATCTTTTAACGGTTAAGAAAATGATGGCCTTGCTTCATGCCACTGAAATTGACGGATTGTGAAACAAATGCGAACGTATAATTTTTATTTAAATTGAATTATTATTGCAGTGAATTTTAATTTGTTTATATTATTATGATGGATTTTGTTATTTATTATTATTTATGGTAGTTGAAACGAGTTTATTATTAGCTCATCTGTTGCATTGGACATCGAACTAAGATGTATCATAAGTAGTAGCTCAGCTTTCAAGTTGATGGCTGTAAAACAAGACGATTTGCGTTCGATTCCGTTGCACTATAATTTTCTTTGAAATAAACAAAATTTATGAGACTCTTAGTTAACAGTAAACGTTTATGAGAATAATTTGAAGTTTTTTTGTATATAGAAACCTGTATGCAAGCCTGAAAACCAGTTTATTCTTCTACTAAATTATATTTTTAATTCTACTGATATTAGAACTCCGTAGCAATATACATGGTGTATAAAAAACGTAGAATTAAATGACACAGGGTGACCGAATTCAACGGAATTTAGAACTGGACTAGAATGCCTCTTTAATTAGCAGTTACACTATTTTTAAGCGGGAACAATCTGATCTTATGATTCATCGGTCCTCAACGACCTGTATTATAAGACCGACGTACGATAATACAGGCCAGACACGCTATGTCTTACAAATTTAATTCATCGGTACCCGTTTTATCGGATACTTTTCTTGTACAGACAGATAATGACCATACAGACAAACATTATACAGAAACTATTTACTATGTAATTGTTCATTAAATTTAAAAAATGATATCAATAAATCGGATACCATGAAGCAACTGCAATATTTTCATAAAAAAAGACACTTTTCACGGGGAGTTTGACAAACATTCAAGTCGCATGCACAAAGACACTCATTCACTGAGGACAAGCATTCACTGATCCCTACGCGGGAATCGAACCCAAGACACGTCGCGCTCAATGGGTTTGATGTGGTGACGTCAACCACTCGGCTATCAGTCCTTCGTCTCGCACCATCTTTGTGAAAGATTTTCATCACAGCAATACATGGCAATGTCTATTAAAACCTTTTCGAAGTTCCATTTCCAGTCCCTTATTCTGCAGCGTTAAAATACCATTTTAGGTCATCAAAATAGCTTTATAATAGCTTAGTTTTACCGTAAAGATGTAAAGGTTACCCTGTAAGGTATGACTTAGCAAACGGTACATTTTATTGTTTTAGATTTGATGGATTGAGTAACTGTTAATACTGAAACTGCAAGTTTTCAATTAAATTTTAAGTGCCCACAGATGATCAAACTTGTTAGAGTCCAGCGTAAAGCATACCGTTTGAAGTACATATTATACTTCAAAATAAAAGTGTATGCAACTTATTACGTTATTTTGTTAAGAAGTAGATATTTATTAAATAACTGTAGAACATAAAAATACATATTATTAATGTCTGTGTACATGTCATAGAATGCAATAAATATAATGTATATGAATATGTCCATGTTTGAGAAATCTTTCAAACCAATAGCGCAAATTATCCAACAAATATGAATCAAAATAAAAACTACATAATAATATATTTGGCAAAAAAAATTGATCGCTTCCGAGACCTCTTACAAATCTCATATTATCTGTGTTCTAAGGTGTATGATAGTCAGTAAAAGCACATTAAATAGCTGCTTTATTTGTGAGCATCGTAGCCTTTACATTTGCACTAATTAGTTAGTTTCTTATTATACTTTTTTTCAATTAACAAGACAGCAGTGCTTGTGGCTTTACTACAACTGCAACAAGTTGATCGATCAAGGTTAAAACTATCGGTATTTATGTCATAACGAAATCCTTCCGTGTGTCTGAAGACTCTGAAGTCACCTTAAATGATTCAGGAATTGGTCCCGATTGTTATTTTTACATCGTTGACATTCGTTAAAGGTAGTTAGAGCTAGAAAGTCTGATAGTCAGTCTAACTAAGGGGTATCGTGTTGCCCAGGTAACCGGGTTGAGGAGGTCAGATAGGCAGTCGCTCCTTGTAAAACACTGGTATTATTGCATCCGTTTAGACTGGAAGCCGACCCCAACATAGTTGGGAAAGGGCTAGCCAGGGCATTAATTCTCATTATGTAGTTAGTATATTAATCAGTACATACCTGTCTCCTATAACTGTTTCTTCCATCGTTAGACCTCATCATCATAATCCTTGTTTCAGGAGTAATGTTCGTCATTTTATCACTACGCACCCCTTTATCACACATATACCCGGTTTAATTGAAACTGCACTTTAAATTTAAGAGGTTAAGGTTCAATCTTCAGTTACAGCGAGTGTGGTATCATTTTGTTTTGAAGATTCGATATCTGGAACAAGAAAGACGGTAATTAATGTTTTTGTATGGATTCTTATTACTTTGAGAGATAGTACATAATGATTAAAGATATTCCAAGCATTATTGCTTTACTACAGTGAGCTAACATCTACTTTAAAAACATCATTTTACAGTCAATTATGTACAATCTGATTGTTATGGATTTATTTTTTTCATAACTCGGTAAAGACGTACGTACAAAATGCAAACCATGGATAAAAAAAACCGTTTTTAACATTTGGGTACGAAAATGGAAAAAAACAGAAAAAAACATTTATGTGATTTTCTAACTATGTGTTATTTATTATAATTTATAATAAATAACACATAGTTAGAAAATCACATAAAGGCATTAAAATGTAAATATATTTCTTACAAGGCAAGCTAAAAAAATACTACTTTTTAATAAGTTAACATAATTAATACAAAATACTTAAGATTAACGATTCAGTTAACAGATTAAGTGAAATTGAAATTCGATTTTACAGAAGACAAGAGTGAAATATAGTTTTGATTTAAATTTTGATAAGTGATGTGACGGTCCAGTTACTACGGTTCTTCTAATGAAGTGTAATTAGGATCAAAGATAAAACTATTAACTTATTTATCTACTTTCAGATATTTACACTAATATTAAAAAGAGGTGAAGTTTGTACACAGGAAACTTTAATCTCTTAATCAAATCATAAACCTTTGAAAAAAAATACGTTGATTTTCGTGTAGGATACGCTTATTAAATATTAAGTCTTTATTAAAGACATAAAAGAATTTGAATCTTCCATAATAAAGATACGAAATTAATTAAATACTTCAACATTATTTTTCTCACTAAGATAAATAAATGTTTTAATTAAAAATTCGTTCAGATTTCATCGGCAAAATTAACACCTTTTTATTAGCCCTTTGCTTAACCTGCCTAGTTAACGCCTCCAAAATTTCTCACATAAACTCTTCTATTCAGAAATCTCTACTCTCCAACCGAAAACTCACAACCATCATAAATAAATTTAAATTAAAAATATTACCAACAAAAAAATCACTTACTAGTTACAACACAATCACACAAGCTCACCCATCGCAAGTTCACACATTACTAAAACAAACGGCTTGTAATTGACAACCCATACATATCTACATCTCATACATACAACACATACAACCAGCAACTGAGATGACGCTTAACTATTGATTAACGACCAAAACAATTGCCTGATCAGTTAACAATGACATTAGTCAGTAATCCAAAATGGCGGATGTCAATTTTTCATTTGTATGAGTTAATATTATTATGATAGAAATTGTTGCAGATGCAAATGTATTTCATGTTATATAAGTATAGAAGAAAGCTCGTGGCTCAGCTTCACCTGCAAAAGTTGATCGATCACATGTTAAGCTACGCTTGATGCGGTCGGTCCGTGGATGGGTGACCTTCTAAGTCGAAATAAGTTACAACGTATTTCGGAAGGCTCGATAATTTACTTTAAATTCAGACTCAAAAGTTCTACTTCAAGAAGCTATATTGTTTCGAAACAATATTTATAATATTGTTCATTCCAAAAAACAGGGTGGTCTGAACAAATTGAATACCCTTCCCGAGTCACTACGAAGCAACAAGAACACAGGAAATTGAAGAAAACAGTAACGAACGGATATTTTAATTATTTACACGATCGGTGAACGATTGAAATGTACTAAAAACAAACACCGGATGAACTAAGCCGGAGAAATAAACAGTTTATCGCTAATGTGTCTGGTGTCGTAGCTTGGAAAATAGCTGGGTTTGTGGAGAAAGGGCATACCTATCAGCCAAGAACGGTTAAGTCATGTGTATTCATCGGGATCGCCCGACTAGTTTTGGAATGAGCTGAAGTTTGCCAGGCAGCTATTTGAACGATCCAGCCATCCCGATCGCAGCGATGTGATAACACGCGTGATGAACCTTTCTTAAACAATTGTGGATTCACTTCAAGAAACTCAATGTAACAAAAAGTTGTAACAGAGTGAGCTCTGCATTGATAGTCAGATCCTGAGGTGGACAGGGGAATCAAACAAAAGGCGATCTTCTAGGTCTTGTCAGGCCAACTTATGTGATCCACGAATATTTGTCCGGAATCGGGTGTGTTTGTGTAAGTGAATTGAATGTTTGTAAAACCTCCCGCGACGGAAGGATAAAATTCCTGAATCTTCGTTCCTTTAGAAAAAAAGTAGAGGACCTTTCATAGATTGGAAAAATCGAACATTGATTACCACGCTAGCTCACTGCGAGTTGACAATTTCAGATTTCTATTTCAATAATTGCTGCAACTAAAACATGTTTCTGATTCAAACGCGACGCTCATATTTACAAAATTGCCGTCAAAAATACTTCTTTTAAATTTTTGATGCAATTTAGGTAAATAAAGCTGCCAGTGTGTATGTCTCATGGGTATTTAATGAAAAATAAAAATTGTTCGTTAGTCTTTGAAGACGAAATGTTAAAAATAGCTGTTCTTTACGTCAACTGTCGCTGCGCGACCTGCATATGTATTTGTTGTGGTATTTACAGAAATATTATTTTGAATGAATATGAGAACCATTCTTTTTTAAGCCCGGAATTCAAGAACTGTTCCTAGTACCAACGTAGATTTAGGCTTTATGTTCTAACCATAATTATTGTTGTAATTTTTAGAGTCTCATAAATTATTTGATTACACATATTCAACATTGACGATGACTGGGTATAATAGGAAAATTATAATTCGTCCCTCAGTTAGATAACTATTAAGATACAATTTAAACGTCACTCGTAAGTTCGTTAACACAGTGCACAGTAATAATTCCTACACATTGATATTTACAAAAAACGCATAATCAGATC